>NC_142391.1:41947387-42139887 GCF_059441095.1 Idiotropiscis lumnitzeri | reverse complement strand
CACCGTTTAGTCGTGCCTGTACATCAGAGACACGTCAATCGAGTCAACACTTTTATTTTATTTGACATGTGCAGCACATATCAAACTGCTGTTGTTGCTCACACATGGTAGGTCATCTATTAGCACAGAGACTCATATTTATCAGCCACACACGTGTATATCCCGACAGGTCCCAACTCCCACACGTGCATCACATAGTCAGTACGGTGATTTTTATTTATTTATTTATTTATTTTTTTAAACATTTATATATTTAAGATTGAAAATGTCAGATCCTCATCGCAAGGTCTCATGAGAGAAAACTCACCAAACACTACAGCCACTTCCAGCGCAGGCTTTAATGTCTGCGCAGATGTCTCTCAGAGCTCGGGTGCTTACTTTCAGCCCTCCAAAATCTGTCCATATGTGCACTTTTACTCTGTAAAATGTCCAATTTTTATCGACAATTAACTTTTTATTTGCAATATTACATCCCTGCATCCATTCTCTAAACCACAATTTTATTTATCAGCTTCGCGGCCATGCTCGGGCCTATGTCAGCTGTCTGTGAGTGAAAGGCGGTCAATCACAGGCTGCACATAGACAAATGGAAGTTAAATTCAGGTATGGGAAATTTAGAGTCAATTAATATTCGCTTTTGGAATGTGAGAAGAAGCTGGTTTGGTTCCCACATAGAAGATCCGCCATTTATAAATACTAACTTTTCTTTTTTTGTTTTATTTGTAACGTATTATTCAAATTTTTACCCCTGAAGGAAAATGTCTCATTGTTGATGCCGTTGTTTTTTTTTTTTTTTTTTTCTGATCTCCTCCACAGATGACACTGCAAACAGCACGATGACCTCTTCTATTTCCAACTGGCCGGAAAACACAACAGCTCAAATATAGTGTTGTAGTTCATACAAGATTAGAGCGTTCACAATTAACTTTTGTAGCTATCAAGACTCACCATTGGAAATTTCCTCCAGTTTGTTGCATGATAAATTGATTCTGGAAAACCCACCTCATTAATATAATAGGTCATATAATAATTTCTTACAAATTACAAACATGTTTTCGGTATTGAAAAAGCTTGTGGGATCTGAGCCGGGCCAGCTCAGGGACAAGAACATTCCTGCTGGCCTGCAGTCCATGAACCAAAGTTTGCAAAGACGCTTCGCTAAAGGGGTGCAATACAATAGTAAGTTTTCAGACAAACATTTTTCATTTAGAAACTGTACAACAAATACGACTGAGCAATTGTAATTTGAATCTGTACTTCATAATAAGAGGAAGTTCTTCCAGATGAAATGCAAACGCAGTGAAAGAAAATGAGAAAATGATAACATTTCAAAAGAAAATTAATTGAATTTTTTCATCAAGTGTTTTATATGAATTTGATTTTTAAATAACAGATGTCATTAAAAATAGGGCTTAACAATTATGGGTTGAGGGAATATCTTGTGCATTTTAAATCATTTTAATTGATATAATATAAGCACCTTGGAATTCATATTTAAACTCCTGAGATAAACATGTTTTCTAATATATATGTATCTATATTTTTTTAATCCCCACACTCAAGTGAAAATAGTCATCCGTGGAGATAGGAATACTGGAAAGAGTACTTTATGGTATCGACTGCAGGGAAAGAAGTTTGTGGAAGAGTACATCCCCACCCAGGAGATCCAAGCCACGAGTATCCATTGGAATTACAAAAGTACGTGTTTTTAACATATTTAAACAGCAAAGCCGAGTTCATTTTTCTGAGTACAGTCTGTCTATGGTCACTTGTTTTGCTCATGTTTACACATTTACATGCATTTTCATTCATTCCAGTGGCTCCATATCAAGGTAAACTAGTTAGTTTTAGCTCGACTCTGGTACCCATTGTTAGCTTTTCTGTACTTAGCAAAGTACCTGTTCTTCTTGTAGTCTTCTAAATAATAGAGCAGTAACTGCATCTGTGTGAGAGTGTGAGTGTCCCGATACATTTTCCACTTCAGATCCGATACCGATATTGCGGCCTAGAATAATTCAGATATCCGATATCAGCCTACACCATAGGTGTCAAACTCTGGCCCGTGGGCCAAATTTGGCCCGCAGTGTAATTATATTTGGCCCCCAAGGCTATACCAAATGGCTACTATACCATTTTACATTCTATATGATAATAGTAACATTCAAAACGATAATGTAATTTTAAATAGAAAACATTGTATTCCATTAATAAAAAAAAATCTCCATTTATATTGTTTTTTTAATAAAAACTAAATATCATTTTAAGAAAAATTTAATTAGAAAGGAAACGTCTGACTGGTGAACACCTTTGCTCGATACTGCGGATTTCCTCAGCTCAAAGCCTAAGCCCAGACATTGATGAACTATCATCCAAGAAGAGATGCCAGGTATCTGGCTTGGACACATCAGATTAGATCAGTGTGTAGCAAACTGAGCAATAATTAACATTTTCTTTATGCACTTTTTCTTGCTACTCCAAGACATGGGCTTGAATGGTTGATTGATTTATTATTGTTCTTTAGTTTTAAAATAATTATTATTATTCAAATTTTATTTAGTAAATGAATGTCATTAATGTTTTTTTTTTATTCGATTTTGCATATCTGGACTATTAAATTATATATTGTATAGTAGAAAGTGTTGCTTGTTCCATATTCAATGTTAAAACAAATCTTGTTTGGGTCGATATTAGAATTTGTTCAATGCTGGCCCGCGGCTTTGTTGAGGTTTTACTGTTCGGCCCACTGTGTATTTGAGTTTGACCCCCCTGCCCCAGACGATATGAGCATGAATGATACATGCTGTAATAATTTTTTTCATTATGAATTATTAGAAGAGACTTGATCAAGTTATACTCTTAAACTGTTAATAACAATAGTCTGCAATGGTATGTATGAGAATATATGACCCATTTATTCCAAACATGAGGTGCGTCTGACTATTAAATGGACACATACATACAGTTACTTGTTACCTGTTAAAAAAATGCAGTTAGTAATGTAATCAAAGTAATGTAATATTAATGTAACTTGAATACATGTACCGTATTTTTACGGCCATAAGACGCGCTTGCATCAAAGGGCGCAACACCAGTTGAAGGTGCCATTTCCGTATTTAATGCATATATTAGGCTAGGCGCCGCACTACAAGGCGCGAGCTCGCCTCGAGCTCAGCTCGCGCTAGCTAGCTCAGCTCGCTCGCACTAGATAGTTCAGCTCGCGCTAGCATGCACTAGCTCAGCTTGCTAGCTGATGCCAGTTCACCAGGACTCAATCCCTTTAAGGATCGTTGCCAGAGGTATCACCCCAAGTCAATGACAGATATCCTGAAACTATTATGAATCACTACCAATAACACTAACTCTAACCAATAAGAGGTGTCATGGCAATTCGTCTACTAGACAATGTCAGGGGAGGGACTTCACTGGTCGCCACACTCCTTAGAGTCACGGTTTCAAATCAAAACCAAAAAAACTCAAAAAGATTATAGCAATGGCTTCTTGGGAGCCACTCAGCCTTAGCCAATTACAGCAATGGCTTCTTGGGAGCCACTCAGACTCAGCCAATCACATGGCTGTTTAGAGAGATGTGCTGTTGTGCTTTGGGCTTTTTGTAGTCTGTTGTCTAAACCTGGGACGTTTCTTGCTTGCAATAACATAAATGATAAGCCAGACTACAACATTGTGGACAGCTGCCCTTTTGTCCAGCTTTCTCCTACACCATCACCCAAACACCATAGTCACATAATGTATAAGTCACGGTCAATTAGAAGCATAGATGACTCAGACTTTGTCCAGCAGGGTGTGCTAACATGCACTCCGAACAGCCCAATGAGTAAAAGGATTGATGGTCGAGAGTGATGCTTTGTCCATATAATGGGCGCGTCGCTTTACAAGGCGCCCCGTTTGTTTTGGGGAAGATTTGTGACTTTAAAGTGCGCCCTATGGTCCGGAAAATACGGTAATTACTTTTGGATTGCTCCAATACCAGATATGTTGAAAGAAATCAATACAACAAAAAACAAATCAATATGATGTTTATTTTTATATATTTCTCAGTTTTTTTCCATCTTATGGCTGTTTAATATGCATGGTTTTGGAATGCTGGAGGAAGCCTGTGCGTCCAAAATTCAAATCCAAAGCACAAGAAATGTGAAGGAGACATACGAACAACTTCAGAATCAGAATCAGAAATCCCTTTATTGTCATTGTACTCAAGTGTGCAACGAGATTAGAGAGCTCCCCTCTCCAGTGCAATACAACAATAATTCAGATAAATATATAAATTAGAGATATAAGAGAATAGTTAGTGCAGTGGAAAATAATACTGAATAGGATATATAAAAACACATCACGTTGCTGTTCTGCAAGGTAAGGGTGGTCGTGTGTGTGTGTGAGAGTTTAGAATGGAGATGGCTCTTGGAAAGAAACTGTTTCTCAGTCTATTGGTTCTTGATTTGATGCACCTGTAGCGCCTGCCAGAGGGCATCAGGTCGAACAGGTGTGAGTTTGGGTGAGTATTGTCTTTGACGATATTGAGAGCACCATGTGCACCATGCAGCAGTGAAAGAAAGACAGATAATTCACCTGGTGAGGGAAAGTAGATTTGGTAGCTTCATAAAGTTTTTCAAACCTTTCCACATGACCCGTTTGTAAATTTGTCAAAGTTAGAGAAAAGAGGTTTGCAATCCTCCATGATCCCTCTAATCTCGTTGCACACTGAGTACAATGACAAGAAAGGGCTTTCTGATTCTGATAATAAGCAGCCCTGATGATTTTCACAGTTACATTTCTTTGTAAATGTTATTTAAATTGAAAAAGTCCTGCAGTGAATACGTTCTAAAACAGTCACCATCCACTCCCTTCTTGTTTAGCCAGCAAATTTTGAGCGTGGCGAGGACTCGACCGTGCGATCTCTTTTCCCCACACTGGAGTATAAGGCGCACATGTGTATATAAGCCGCAGCAACTCTTTTTGGGGGGGGACAACAAAAAAATAACGACGTACAAGCCACACCAGGCCATAAGCCGAAGTTTTCCATGTTGAAAAAAATAGTTGTTTACTGCATGTACTGAACGATTTTGTACTGTAAATGCACATAAAGGTACATAAACAGATTGTTAACAGTACCTTTCAACACGGCAACAACGTTGCTAATTAAAACAGAACAGACCCAAGAGAAAAAAAAAATCGAGGTTTATTTAGGGTATTATTTCTGCATGGTTCAAAATCTAGGAAAAAAGTAGCGTCTTATAGTTCGGAAAATACGGTAGTTCTGAAAATAAAATCCGATACGTTTTTTTTTTGTTTTTTTTGTCTGATATCCGTACACCTCTAGCGAGAGTATCATCATAATCTGTGTTTGTGTATAAATTTCTTCTGCAATTTAGCACTTGGGTAATTTCACCTCCTTTGTGTTCCTCATTTATTTTGTGTTTCTCAGCTACTGACGATGTGGTCAAGGTAGAGGTGTGGGACGTGGTTGACAAAGGTGAGTGGTGGCACTAAAGTACGTCTAAATTGGTGTCAAGCTTTTGCTAATCTGACCTCATCACCACAGATCAAACTGCTGAATCTCATGACTCCATGCGTGGTTGTTGTCTTGTTCCCTGTCCTCACCCATCATTTCTTTTCTGAACCCCTCGCGCTCATCTCAGGCCAAAAATATCCTCTTCCTGAAGGTGTAGGTGAGCGCCACTGTAGTGTGTAGAACTTCAACGCTGTCGTGTGCAGTTGGTATGCGCCACCGTCCTCCACTCTTATCAGAGAATCTAAATTTTCAAGGTTTGCTGTTTGGCTACACCTTTAAGTTTGTGGCTGTTTTGTTGTTTGTTTTGTTTTTGCTGTGTTTAGATAGTAGCCCAGATCATCTACGCACTGAGCAACCTGACTGATAGTGATTGTTTGTTTACTGTACTTGAAGCATAACATGTTGAAATGCATCTGTAAGCTGCATTTCTGTAAGCAAAGTATATGTTGCTCTGCTTGTTCAACTCATGAACTAACCTAAAGCAGCAAACCGATGAGAAGAGGACCCTATATTTGATGTAAAACCTAATGCTTCTGATATCTTGATCTTTCAGGCAAAGGCAAAAGGCGTGGAGACAATTTGAAACTAGAGAATGAGCCGCAAGAGGTAATACCAATCACATGACTGTCATGTGTTAAGAAGGAACAAATAGCTTAGTCATAGGATGTGGGTCAGTGATGTGGTTACCATGTTGTTACCAATGTCAAATGGCAGCATTTATTCTTGTGTATTGTTTTCATTTCAGCATCACTGTATTTTTGTGTTGCAGTCAGACGAAGTAGCCCTTGATGCAGAGTTTTTAGACGTGTACAAGAACTGCAATGGCGTCATCATGATGTTTGATATTACCAAGCAGTGGTAAGAATGCTTTGTGTGTCATGTTGTCCGTGCCGTAAGTGCTCATGCTTCAATATGCATGGGAGTGGAGTTATTAGGTTTCATTGCGTGACTATTCATTTGAAAGGAATCAATCATTGATGAAGTAATTACTGTGTGTTGTGTTGCAAGAAAATAAATGCAACAGTTTGGACAACATTGGAGCATCTTATCAGCTATGCAGATTTCCGGTCATTTAGGCCAGAGTAGAGGGCAATTTAGACAATTTTGTAATGACCTTTTATTGAATACATAGGTAGCAGCAGCAGTAGTGGTAATATTTTATAGTGGTTAATTGTTTGCTCTTAGAATTGATAAGGTTTGGGTTGTTATAAGTATTGCTGCTCGTGACTGTTTGTCACTGATCAGTTGCATACGATACACGTGTTCTCAAGTGGTCAGCTCTCTTATGAGGTTGCCGGCCAACGACATTTGGTTAAAATGGGCTGTGTAGGGAAACTGAATAGCTGTAATATTCAAAATTTTCCTATTCGTCAAATATCCCTCTGGAAATGTCATGAGTGGAAGAGCCTACTGGATTTAGTTGGCAAATTTAAAATGTAATTATACTGAGAGGTGTTTCTAATATATTTTCAGGACCTTTAACTACATCTTGAGAGAACTTCCCAAAGTTCCGACTCATGTACCAGTGTGTGTTCTGGGAAACCACAGAGACATGGGTGAGCATCGGGTCATCCTCCCTGATGACATAAGAGAGCTAATCGCTGGACTGAACAGGTAAATATGCAATATCTCAGACCAATTGCCACATCTCCCTAAAACAAGACAATAGCATCAACGCAGAAAGGTAAATTGTAAGTCTGGAGGAACAACAAAATCTCAGAGCGAAACGATTTAGAAAAAAAAAATTGTATTGTCTGTGTGTTCACTGCAAACAGTGAATAGTAATATTGCTCTTAACTCTGTAAACCAGGGACATTAAACATTTGAGCCATAAATAAACATGAAAACACCCCACCAGGATGTTCAGTCCTTCCTGCAGGATAAATTAGGAAGTCAATAAACATTGGAGTGGCCCTGCAGTAATACAGTATTTTGTGTTAGAAAGTGCTATAATTTCCGACCATCTGTGAGGCCGTAAATGTGCATAAGCTGAGTCCTTACCTGTGATTCAGTGAGAAAGCCAAGGCTAAGAAGAAAGAGTGTGTTGGGGGAGAGCAGAAGGTTGCACAGACAGCCAAGTTAGTTTTTCATCCATCCATCCATTGTCTGTTCCGCTTCTCCTCACAAGGGTCGCGGGCGTGCTGGAGCCTATCCCAGCTGTCTTCGGGCAGTAATCCAATCGCAGGGCACACAGAGACAAACAACCATGCACGCTCCCACTCATACTTACTCATACAAAATTTAGAATGTCCAATCAACCTGCCATGCATTATTTTTGGAATGTGGGAGGAAACCGGAGTACCCGGGGGAAACCCACGCAGGCACGGGGAGAACATGCAAACTCTACACAGGAGGGCCGGAGCCGGAATCGAACCCCACGGCCTCTGCAATGTCAGGCCTTCGTGCTAACCAGTCATCAACCGTGCCGCCCCGGCGTTTTTCCATTGATGTTTAATGTATGAAATGTGTCCATCTGTACAGCAGATGTGGACTTGTTCGTAATCATGTAGAATAGTTGTTGGTAGTCAATTTAGATTTTAAGAATTGTTGTGCACATGAAAAATGCAGTTACAATTCCTAGATCATAAATACATTTTAATGTGCACTACTGTTTTTGAAGTTTCAATTCAAATACAAATGACTTTTGTTGTTTGTTGCTTTTTTATACACAATCACTCTGATCAGTTATAATGTACAAATAAGTGATAAATTGAAGCAAATTGAATATACTTCTTCGCGCTTCATAATTCAACTTGTCCAAACTGTGATTGTTTTCCTTTACATTCAAGCAAAGGGAATATGCCAACAAATTGTTATTTATATGAATTATGGTGTGATTTTGATGGCAAGTCCCACTTATGTCAGATCAGGCTGAACTACCATGAGTTTGACACCCCTCATGTGAACTGGTCGTGCTCAGTGATTTCGTAGCTAAGGTTTTACTGCCTCCTAGTGGTTAAAAGAAATACGTTTGGAATTATTTTGCCGAAGCAAATTCCAACTCAAAATAGGATTATATAGGATTTGCACGAAAAAAAAACTCACATAGAATGAACTGTCCATTTTAAGAATTTCAAAGCTGCAAATCCAACTTTAAAGCGTTGTTTTCCAGACCAATGGGATCATCTTACATCCACTATGCTGAATCCTCAATGAAGAACGGCTTTGGCCTAAAATACCTGCACAGATTTTTTAACATCCCGTTCCTACAGCTCCAGGTTGTCTTCTTTCCTTACATTCTATTAGTAGTATTAATGATTTGATTCACATTCCTTTTTTTTTTCACTGCGAATCCTAATCTTTGTGATTTTGTGTCTGAAGAGAGAGACCCTTCTGAGGCAACTGGAGACAAACCAGTTGGACATGGATGCCACCTTAGAAGAGCTTTGTGTGCAGCAGGAGACAGAAGATCAAAATTACGAAATGTACATTCCCTCTTCCTCACTCATATTTTTGTTGTTGTTGTTGATAATGTCATTGTTATAACATCTTCAAACATCCATAGCTTCCTGGAGAACTTGGAGTCCCGCAATAAGGGCTATGCCTCACCTGGTCCAACCAACGGTCAGAGTCCCTCCTCAGGCTCCCAGTCGCCCATCGTTCCTCCTAGTGGGGCCTCGACAGGAAGCTCCAGCCCAAGCACACCTCAACCCCCAATCCCTTCTCAGCCACTCCCACAGTCGCCCGCTGTGTCGGCTCCCTCGGCTCCAGCTCTCGCTGCAGCCGTTGGAAGAGCAGCCTCGCCGTCAGCAGAATTCAAATCCTCAGCTCAATCACCAGAGCACCTTCAGTCCTCCTTCACACCAGTATCAGCCCCCCAGAAACGAAGCTTCATGTCTCGATGGTTTGGCTCATCGCCTGTCCCTGAGGCTTCTGTCAGTACATCAGGTACGACTCCTTTGCACCACAACATCGTCATGATTCCTTTGTTTGCATGCTACATCTGACCAGTGGTCTAGATGTGTCGAATAGGCACTCTTATAAGGGACTCTTTATTCACTCTTGTTTCTTGGATGAAAATCTTAAATAGCATATATGAAAATTTGTATTACTGCTAAGAAGCTGACACTTTAAAGATCTGTTTGAGGTTGGTTGAAAATTAGAAAAAAAAATTTTTTTTTTTTTTTAATAGACTCGTGTGTGTGCATGCATGTACATAATGATATGCAAAGTCTACACCTCCTGTTCAAATACCAGTTTTTTGTGGTATACAAAAAAATTACATCAAGATAATTTGACAACGAAAATACATCATCATTAATGTGACCAATGTAATGTACAACTCAGTAGAGGGGAAAAATCTTTGAGAAGGGAACTCAAAATAAAACTGAGACGTGGTTGGATGAATGTGCACACCCTCTTGTAAATTGGGGATTGGGTTGTGCTCAGAACTATCCTATCACATTCAAACTCATGTTCAATAAGCGTGAGCAGCACACGCACTCGTCACCATTTAAAGTCCCCCTAATTAACCCTAAATGAAGTTCAGCTAGTATCTACTAATAGTACATTTCGCCATCTCTTTCCATGTTGCTGTCTGCCTCTTTGCAGCCTCCCTAATTAGTTATCTTCTCGTTAATTTTGGAAGGATGTCCTGTTCTTGGTGATGACCCCAATTGATGATGACTGACTTTACTGTGTTTCATGGTACATTTAATGCCTGGAAATGATTTTGGTCCATTTTCCTGACTGACGCCTGTGAGCAATGTGATCCCTGTGATGCTGTGGCACCATCCTGTAGCCTGTCTTGTAAGATGTGATACAACAAATGTCACACCTGACATTAACCAGAGGCACTTTAAGTGGTGGTGGTGGTGGTGCTCATGTAGTTAATTGTGAACACAGCCACATCCCCCTGGTGGGAGGATATGCACACAACCACATGAGCTCAGTTGTTAAATTTTTACTTCTCAATATAAAAGTATTCAGTTGTACAGCTTCGGTGACATGAAAAGTGGGAAAAGTTTTGAAACGGTTTTTCTTGATCTTATTTTTTAATAGCACAAAAAAACTGGCATTAGTACAAGAGTGTGTAGACTAGAAGTAGAGAGCAGTCACAAGGTTCTAGTCTGAGCCGCTAAGAAATTCAAAGACTGTAAAATATTCACAGGACTTGTGGGTATTAGAATGTCATGTGATGTCACTGCTTCCTTGCCGCATTTGGGATGGAAAGATTGCGAGCAGCACTGTTGACCTGCAATTGAACACTTAGATATTATCAACAAGAAGAAAAGATTGTGCAGTAATTATTATCTTGATTACTAGTGAGCTGCTGCAATGTTTTCCTCAGAGGACCTATCTGCACCAGCCTGTCCTACTCAAGTACAAAGCGTGGATGACTTTGTGCCAGATGATAGACTCGACAAGAGTTTCCTTGAGGACAGTTTACCCTCAAAAACGAAGGTGCCTCAGCCAGCGCCAGCAGTGGACAGCGACAGGTGGCCAATTAAAATTGTTTTTTTGGGGGGCGGGGCGTGTTAATAGTGATGGAATGTATGCACAATAATTATTTAGAGATTGTTGTTACTATGTTCTGTTATTTATATGATTTTAGAATTAAAATGAATATATTCAAAGAAATAAAATGTTGCATTTTTATATTGCAACTTCATTCGGTACACTCGCGCAGTTTAGGTTGTCTCATAGATGAGCAGTATCACAAATGCTTTTGCAAAAATTTGAATGTTTTTATTGACATTTTTGGGGATATCAAAAGCTACATTTTAACATATAGTAGACACATGAATATGATGCAGAGCTTGCTTAAAGGACCTGCCTAGACAACCACATTATCTTACATAGACATGCAAAGTATACAGGATATGTGATTTTGTTTTCTTTCCTAGTGATTGTGAAGACAGAGGAAACCCCATGGTGTCTGGCTTCCAGGATGAGCTTGATCCTGATGACACAGCTCCCAGTCTTCCTCAGCCTAAAATGCTGCCTCCCGGTCAAGATATCATTCTGACCAGTGATGAGGAGGACCAAACGCTAGTAGCCCCTTCTGTGAAAGAGGACCAGGACCTGGACAGTGAACCTGAGTTGAAAAGGTAAGTCTTGACACATAACCAAAATGTGTTGAATGCAATAACGCGTTATTCACAATGAATTATTAATTACAACTTGTCTTGTGTTTTGCCTCAACGTAAACATGTTATAAACACAACAATTGAACGCAGAGACGATGGGAATCTAATACCTGGTCAGCAAAAGTTAAGATTATTAAATACATCCATCCATTATCTGAACCGCTTTACCTCACGAGGGTCGCGGTGGTGCTGCAGCCTATCCCAGCTGTTTTGGGGCAGTAGGCGGGGTACACTCTGAACTGGTTGCCAGCCAATCGCAGGAAACACATAGTCGAACAACCATACGCAATCACACTCACGCCTAGTGACTATTCAATCAACCTGCCTTGCATGTTTTTGGAATGTGGGAGGAAACCGGAGAAAACCCACGCAGGCACAGAGAGAACATGCAAACTCCAGACAGGCAGGCCGGAGCCAGAATCAAACCCTTCACCTCTGCACCGTGAGGCCGTCGTGCTAACCAGTCGTATACCGTATTATATACAGTATATATTATTATTAAATACATAACATTGTTAAAATAGTACTCATTTTATAATGCCTAATTGTATAGTGAGTATACTTGAGTTCAACATTTGTGTGCTATTGAAATTGTTCATTTAAAATTTACAACAGTTCTATGGCAATTTATAATTGTATAGCAAGTAAACTCCCATGCACAAGGAAACCATAGTCAAATGTATACATTTGCACCTTTTTCTAATTTTCAGAGAATTGAATTTGTCTTAATATTGTTTCCAGAGAGTAGAGTATGCCTAAATCAGATTACTTATTTGGAATAAGCAAATCACATGATTTCAACCAAATACAGAGGAGCAGATTCCATTCTTAAAATCAGAATTTCTTTCATACTTTGGACTTAAAATTTGCCAGAGCATTGTGAATCTTGCCCAAGTCTGCCATTACAGTCAACGCCACTCATTTCCTCTACAAACTTGATTGAGACTTCTCATCCAAAAAGTACAGTATTTGTACCGGTGCTATGTCGGAAAAAAGGATATTTTGTTGGATCCATAGTTGATCTTGTGACATGTTGTGCTCCCAACTCTTACAATTCTATCTAACGTAGCAGGTTGTAGCGCTATAACGCATGTCCGTGGAGACATAAGATTTTTGAAAGTTTATTTTCTGTAATCTCTGTTTCAGCTACATCACCAAACCAAAGGTGGCATCTGAAGCTTCGGAGCTTAGAGAGCAGCCTGCTGCTCCTATCTTGCTCACATTAATTCCAACATCAGAACAGCCCACCCAGCAGCAAAGAAAAAAGAAAGGAGTCTCACCCATTGCTGGGGACTCTGATACCGACCCAGAGGGACCTGTGGCCCAACAGATGCTTTCTTTTGTTATGGATGACCCTGACTTTGAGTCTGAAGCATCAGACACACCAAAAATAGCAAAGGTGAATGTAAACCAAACTTGACAGTATAGCATGCATATGACTGTTGTCAACAAACACCCACAGATCTTTTTACTCATGGGCATAACAAGGAGCAAAATATTTAATTTACAGCTGTAAAATGTGAGGATACATTGGGTTCAACGGGATAAAAATAAAGCTTCTTCAGTGAATTATGTACTTGTAAATCCAGATAGTTTACCTTCAAATATTTTACCTTTTGTTCTCAAAAAAATAAATTGCCGGTCGGTCGTAACCATAATCCTATTGTTATCCTCAGAGTACACTCCCTGGCAGGGATGAACTTCTATCTGACCTCTCAGATGATGACTTGCAGTCAGCCAAGGTGCCAAAACCTGTGAATCCCACTGTGATCTCTTTTAAACAAAAGGATGTTACCGACCTTTTTGGCCTTGGCATCCAAGAAGAACCTTCAGCAACCAAAGAGAGCAGTGAGGAGCAAGAAGGCAAGTTGTTGGAAATATTTGTTACCATAGCTTCCGCAGCCTTCTTGCTTATGTATCAATAAAATGTTGGCTTGTGAGATAAATCTTTTCCGCGATAGTGATGGTTTTTGCAAATTACCATCTTTTTGCCAAACTTTGCAGTCCATGCCAGCTCGTCACTTTACGGTGTGGAAAGGTAAAAGCTGGTCTATCTTGGGTCTCGACGACTAGATATTATTAGCCACGGAAAACGTCATACCACAATGTCACAATGTATGAGACGGTAAAGAAAAGGCAACAATGCAGGAGATCCATCCTAGCCCAGGGTCGCTCACACTTTATCAACATTTGAGCTACTTAGAAAATGTCCGAGTCTAAATTATCTACCCTTTTTTATTTATTTATTTATTTTAAAAATATAGAATTAGAATGCTTTATGTATACAACATTGGTGTTTTTTTTAATGCCATGAGAGCTACTGACACTCACTCCCATCGCAATTGACCAGTAGCTCACGATCGACGTGATGGGCCTGGCCTTTAGTGTTCCCTCTTCACTGGCATGTGGTTGTTTAATACAACAAAAACCTTAGTTTGAGAAAACATTTAAACGGCATCTGACAGTTCTTTCAACAAATTAAATGAATTTCAGTGTGTTTAGCGTCACCGTTTTCTGCAAACTTGGTACCTAAATGGCAAGCTTAAAAAAAAGTCATACGGTACCAGATAAGTTGTTCCAGTAACCTTCACATCCTTTGCCAACCGTAACACTTAAAATAAATGTGTATTGGTTAGTGCTCTGTCAATTAATACTACATTACACAACTAATGTTGGTATTTAATTCATTTTCAGAGAAAGAAAGCAAACACTCCTCCAAAGACAAGAAGAAAAAAAAGAAGAAAAGTAAAGAGGTGACGTATTCAACGGTTTTGCATGGTGATGTCAACGGTTGCTTGTGTTTAAGCAATTGCTTCAATAAGGCTGTTCCATTCTCAGGAGGACGAAAAGAGTAAGAAGAAACATAAACACAAGAAAAAGGAAAAAGATGAAGCTGTTGACGAAAAAGAGAAAAAGAAGAAGAATTCGAGGACCAAGAAAACAGAAGTGGATGAGCTGGAAGACTTTCTAGGAGGAGGATCAAGTTCCACAAAAAGAGATGATGGAGATTACGAAGAACTATAAAATGGCCCCTCCCCACCCTCCGTTTATTCTTAAACTGAACCTGAAAACAACCGTGGCAAGAAATGAGATCACTACCTGATTCCCTGACTTGTATGTGCACAAAATTGTTTCCCAAGCCATACAAAATGCAATACACGAGACTACCGACAACCACCAGGTAAAATCAGACACTCTGGATGTGGCCGTTTGTTCCTTTTGGTCTGACCGAGTTTTCCTTGACAGCACTTATGTGGTGTATTTCATTCCATTCAGTTACAAACAGCGAGGAGAATACAAACTGACGATCAGTAAAGCTGTATTCTTTTTTTTTTTCTCTCTTTCTTTGATGTGTGTGGACATTTGTGACTTATTTGATTCTCTTCAAGAACTCAACCGCCAGTTAGTCTCAGTAATTAGGAACTACCATTCTGTCAGAATCTTGGTGTGGTTGGAATAATATTTGCCAGCATGCTCGAAGTAACAAATGCTTCCTCTTTTCTCTCTGTCCTTATATTGTTTTGCTTCGACGTGTAATGGTCCATTTTTTTTCCCAGGTTTACAACTTTAAAGTTAGCAAGAACAGAAGGCTGCTTTTGGGGCAAAACTGTAGTGTACATGCATACGACAACCTTCTGCTTTCAATTATTGGGGTAAACTGAGTAACATTATCCAGAATACTAACAGCGAACATTGGAGTTTTTCTTCTGTTTTTAGAGCAGCACGTTTCATCAAGTAACAGCTGGTCTTTGTCATGCCACTCTACGTGCATGGGGAGGTAGGAACAAATAGATGAAATATATGTGCATTCTATTATCATTGTACGGTGATATGTGACTGACCTAAAACCAATTTCCTCCCAAAAAAATGATTCAATCATCAGTCGGTTTTGTATCTCCATCGGAAAAGTGGTTTAGATTTTAAATTATATCCAGGTCAAGAGGTAGCTTGGTTCAAAGGTCAGACCAGCAAATTTTGTCACAACTTTACATGTTAATTTAAGTCTCACATTTAATTGATGATTTCCCAGAGTGAGACCACTCATACTGAATGTTCTCATTTTATTGTTGTAGACCAAGAGAATAAAAAAAGTCATAATTCTAAAATTGGCTCATTGTGGATGGAGCAAAACTACAGCTGCCAGATGTGCTGTAATCTGTTGACACATCTTGCAGAGGAACCATCACTGTACTTAGTTTGAAAAGGAAAAAAAGCTGCAAGACCTTTTCTCGCTGGCATTGTCTACATCCAAAGCTGTTTTCTTTTAACGCCTTAACAATGAGACTGTGTGCCGCTGTCAGAAATCATTTTAAGTGTTCTGACTATGATTTTAGATCTGCGACCAGATTAGCACCTTTGCTGGTGAGACTCACTTATAAAAACTGTTTTAAGATTTCAATGACTGGCTAAACTTTGTCCTTTGGTTTGTGTTCGGTTTCTGCATGTTGCAACATTTCCATTTTCAATGATTTGATAACTTATTGTTAGTTTGGTTTTGCTACAGGATGATGGCATGAGCGTGTTGGCGTGTGTACATTATGGTGAAAACGCTCAAAAACACAATGCAACTTTTCATTTCTTACTGTTTACAGTGCAATGTTTTTCTCCTGTTAAATGGTTTTCTTTTAGGGAATCATACGCTGTTATACATTCTTGTATGTTTCAGGCCAGAATGGCTGCTCAAGATGGAAATTAAATGTATCATAAGACTGTGTGCCCATCATACCTGTATTTTCAATACTAAGTGGAGCACAAGAAGACTTCTTAACGTATCCATCTTATCTCCCACACTCCAAATTTACACTCTGTTGGTTTACCAAGTATGTTTAAAATTTCACATGTGAAGTTTTACAGCATTGATCCAGTTTTTTCCCCTTCTCCATATAATTCAGGATTAATGCTGAAAGCAGTTTCAAGCAAAGCATGAAACCTGGATGTACAGCAAGAAAAGAATTTATAAATTATGAAAATAATATATAAAAAGGTCAATGATTTTCCATGAAATTGTTAGATGGGAAATATGAAAGGTGATTTGTTATGAAAACAATAATATTTTGTAGAACTGACATGCACTTTGAAGTTTTTTTTTTTCAGGTATCTGGTTTCTTCCAACTCATCATGCAAATGATATAACTGCCAAACAAATTTTAAGATTTTTGCAAGTGTTGGATGAAAAATGCAAATCTGAAAGAGCCAATATTTCTACGGAGAGTAATTTTCGCTCAAAGATCTGACTTGGACTAAAACAAATAAGTTAGGCAGTTATGTTATTAGCATGATGAAATGCATATACAGTATAACATTTTTTTAAATGAATCCCATAATTTCTTCCCTACTGTATGACATGTCCCATCTTTACACTGTGTGAGTATGACAATGTTTGGTTTGTCCAATAAATGCAAACCTATTTCTTAAAAAGCTGCAATTGTTCTTTTCTCCCCCCAATATAAACGTTTTAAGGTAACTGGCCATCGTTTGCATGGCGAGTCTTGTTTGCTTTCCAAGAAACTAACTGGGGGGCCTTTATGCAAGGGATTGACAAATAATAGGCGTTGGATAGCATTGCATGAAAAAAAATTAATACCCTTGATGAAAAAGTAAGTAGCCTGAATATCAATAGCAGATGTCTCGGATTGGCTGGAGACTGTATCAGCTGACCTTGGACGAGAAACAATGAACTTCACCACATGCAGTAAAATTCAACTAATTAAAAAAAAACACATTTAATATCTGCACTGAATATAACAAAGTGTGATTTTGAAATGTTTCAAAGGCATATTGAGCAACTGCATTCCCCTCTCCCCTCAGCTTTGCATCTTGGGGAGAGTTATTGATCATGGTAACTCAACAATTATGCGGTATATTTAAAGATAAAAGATGTCCTTGGGTAACTGCTGGCAAAAAAAACATTTGAAAAAACATTTTAGCTAGTAGGTGGTGCTACAGTACATTAACATATGTTTGGAGTATTCAGGCATGGACTATTGTCAAATGGGACATATATTGAGAAGAAATTATGTGACTCAAGTTT
The DNA here is from genome assembly GCF_059441095.1 of Idiotropiscis lumnitzeri. Lineage (NCBI taxonomy): Eukaryota > Metazoa > Chordata > Actinopteri > Syngnathiformes > Syngnathidae > Idiotropiscis > Idiotropiscis lumnitzeri. Next base: position 42,122,240 of record NC_142391.1, on the reverse strand, counting down.
CAGCAGCTTTTGTAGTCAAAACAACGTCAAACTAAAGTAAATTTCAAATGGCAGGTTTCATGTTCGATTTAGCATATGGCTCCATGAGACTTTTTTTTTTTTTATAGGTCTTGGCCTGTTGGATATACCGCCAAATTTTCATAGATAAGTGGTTCTCAAACTTTTTTCAGTGATGCACCCCCTGTGAAATGTTTTTTTTTTCAGCCAAGTTCACCTTAACTCTCTCTTCAACTGATTGACAGGTAACCAGAGGTGGCACGTGACAAGTTGGGTCGAATCATTCTAGGTTGGGGGAATCTGAGTTTTTAAAATAATGATATGGAATAACCTATTGAACATAAAATGTATTTTATGATCTTATATTCTAATTCAATAATTTAAAAAAAAGATTTTTGCGCGTTTGTCTTATTTAAAATCTTGCGTACCCCCTGGAGTTCCTTCAAGTACTCCCAAGGGGTACTAGTACCCCCATTTGAGAACCACTGTCATAGATATAGGTGAAACGTAAAAATTGTGCTGTTTTGTTAAATATTTGTAGGGGGCAGTAAAGAGACTTTTTTTTTTTTAATTCCACAGTTAAATAAAATATTGATTATTTTGCCAGGCCTGACGTGTGCAAAGCTTCATGGGTTTTGGGGCATTTTCTTGGAGAATAGCACATTGTCAATGCAACAGCTTAAGGTAAAATTTCACAATTTATGCATTAAAATATGATGAAGGCCAAAAAACTATTCCAAACAAATATGATTTAAGTCTAGTAAAGCTGCATGGGGAAAAAAACAAACAATGGAATATATTTCCTTTAGCCAATCGGTGGCGCTACAACAATGATGAAAAATGAGTTTGTAGCTGTCTTCAGGCCTGGACTATCATCAAATAAGAGGAATCTTTACAAGTAATAATTTCAGTGAAGTTACAGAGGCTTTTGTAGTCAAGGCGATACCGACCTTTAAATCAAATTCTAAATGGGGAACTTCCTGTTAGGGTTCTCATAAGTTCTTTTTTAGGTCTTGGTGTGTTATTTATACAACCAAATTTTAGTAGATTTAGTAGTCGTACTACCGGGGCTGCCTTTTTTTAAAATAAAAAATCTAGGGGGCGCTAGTAAGCAATATTTTTTTTCGTTAAATGCACAATTAACTAAATAAAATATTGATGATTGTGCCATCTAATGTTCATCTAGATCAGGGATGCCCACGTGTTTTCATTATACGAGCTACTTATAGAATAAGTTAACCAAGTCCAATTGACCCATCAACTTTACTTCACTTTGAACGTATAATTAGAATGCTTTATAGGTACAGAATAAAACTGCATGAAACCATATTGCAAACTACAACTAGTGCACATTTTCTGTCCTTACTTTACCGATTACTTGCGCTGATTGAATGAGTCATGGACAGAGAGGGCAACATCCATCCATCTTCTGTACCGCTTCTCCTCACTAGGGTCGCGGGGGCTGCTGGAGCCTATCCCAGCTATCTTCGGGCAGTAGGCGGGGGACACCCTGAACTGGTTGCCAGCCAATTGCAGGGCACACAGAGGCGAACAACCATCCGCGCTCACACTCATACCTAGGGGCAATTTAGAGTATTCAATCGGCCTGCCATGCATGTTTTTGGAATGTGGGAGGAAACCGGAGTACCCGGAAGAAACCCACGCAGGCACGGGGAGAACATGCAAACTCCACACAGGATGGCCGGAGCCGGGATCGAACCCACGCCCGATGCTGTTAGGGCAACATAAGTCTGGAAATTACTACTGCTTTAGTTATCAAAGTTCTACCTAGGCAATCGGCCTTTTTATTCAGAATAAACTTAAATGGCCCATTTTCAAATGACCAAATGTCAAAAGCCTTTAATGTATTATTTCTCACACGTACAGTATTTATAGATAGATAAGACTGCAGAAGTGTCGTATTGGCATTAAATATAAGAAACGTCGTATAAAGCACAACGATGGCTGAGTTGACCCAATATTATGCAATTTGGAAGGCGTTGCACTATCCCTCAGCTCTTATTTTGGAGAATGTTATTATGGATTAATTATCCACGTGCTAGTATCGAGTGCTCCTATTGGCCCCGACTTTGGCCAATGAAGGGCGCTGTTGTATACAGGACTGCTTTCCATGTGGGACCTGGCTGCTGCTAAGTGCTAGCAAAACATGGTAAAGTATTTCTAACTCACTCAAGTATTTTGTAGAACAAGATTATATCGTCGACTTTGGCTTAGTAGAAAAGCTGTCCCCCGTGTCGGTACGTTTTCGTGTTATTGTGTTTCACCCACAAGGAATACTTTATAGACTAGACGGAGGGAGCATCTCGTATAAGTAAACTATTTGTTAACGTGAAAGACGTTAGACGTTTTCATCGTGACATAATTAACCAATTACGCAATTTACTTGTCAGATTCACCGAAAGTTATCGTGCAGAAGAAAGTGAAAACAAACCGCCATCGTTGTTTTTTTTTTCCCATCATTATCCACGTCACTCTTGTCTGTTATGCTGTGTTTTAGACAATAATACGTTAATCATAGTCAGGTGCATCATGATCAAAAAATGTCTTTTAAGTTTAATTTGTAAAGCGAAAGGGGCAAACTTGTATTTTTTTGCGTGTCTATCAAATGTTGATATCAAGTAATGGTGATCAAAGAATGCCCCACGAGATATTTGAACATAAATTTTTTATGTTCCTTTACTTTTAATGTGTTGGCTTTGTAACGTGATATAAAATAATAGTCCCACAATGGAGAAATTTGTAGTGTTACTGCAGCAAAGATGTAGATCACACAGGGCTGCGTAATGTAGCCGTTAATGTATAACATTAGCAGCAGACATTCATAAAAAGCATGCAAATATACACAGTATATACGTATATACACAAATCCCCATGTATATACACACTTACATCCCACAACATTTACAAGTGTAAGGAAACACTCCTAATGTCTGTCCATATTGATAGCTTCGTCGAGAGGTGAGACTAAGGCGGGAGTACTTGTACCGGAAGGCACAAGAAGACCGGCTCCGAACCATTGAGGAGAAGAAACAGAAGCTGAAGGGTGCTCTTGATGGTATGAATGGCATCCTCGTCGTCATAAATGGAATCGCATTATGTATGACATCAACCTCACTATTTCTCCCTCTCTGTAGAAAACTGTCTGCTTCCAACTGAGGTACGCAAAGATGCATTGCAGCTCCAGAAACTTCTGGAGTATGATGATGAAGGCGCAGAAGGTTAGTGTTGTGTTAGTGCTAATAACCAAATATTGCATGCTTATACACTTCTTCTACCACCCTTAATTTATATCACAACATTGTTTCTCTTCCAGGTGTCAGCTCACATATGGATGATGAGTACAAATGGGCTGGAGTTGAAGATCCAAAAGTCCTGGTTACCACTTCCAGAGACCCGAGTTCTAGACTCAAAATGTTTGCGAAGGTTTGGCTCAGTTGTTTGTGAGGGATTACTAAAGTAATTATCTCGTTAACATAAAGTGTCAGGTCACTGATAGTGTAGTGGTACACTCGCCTGAGTTGTGTGCGGGCAGCGTGGGTTCAGTGCCCACTCAGTGACTGTGTCTATGTCTGCCCTGTGACTGGCTGGCAACCAGTTCAGGGTGTAGTGTGCCTTTCGCCCGTAGTCAGCTAGGATAGACTCTAGCACCCTCCCGCGACCCTGTACAGGATAAGCGGTGTGGATAATGACATGACATGACATAAAGTGTCAGACCAGTAACAACATATCAGCATAGGTTGAGTGAGAATTTTTGTGTACAGTATCTGATATATTAATGAAAATTCAATGTTCCTCCTGATGGCATGCACCATGTCCATTCTGTGTGTCCTAATAACGGCTTCTTTATATACAACTGAAAACACATTTTTATTGTCTTTCTGTAGTTCCGGATTTGATTTATATAATTGTTCACCCTGATTTACTTTACAAAAACAAAATGTACTGCCTGTCTTTCAAAAAACTAGTAACTCCTCCTCTTCTGGCACAGGAGGTAAAGTTGATGTTTCCTGGAGCTCAACGAATGAACAGGGGAAACCATGAGATTGCTACTCTGGTCCGAGCCAGCAAAGCCAACAATGTTACTGACCTTGTCATCATTCATGAAACCAGAGGACAGCCAGGTATGTTTATTAATTCGTCAAATTTATATGTTTCAGGACTGGTTTCATAATGTATATATTTCAAATCCAAACTTTGAACTATATGTTTTCCCCATGGAGACTAACTAGTGGTGGGCGACACTTATCGTCATCAATATTATCATTTCTTTCACAATGTCCAATTTCACATTATCGCATAGTAATACTTTTTGGAAAAAAAAGACAAACGGGTCCATTGATTGGATGCAAAGTTGGAGAAAGTGATGGAACTCCTCATTGGGCGAATCAGCATCCATAGAAAAGAAGAACGAAGTGATAAGTCGTCATTCTGCGAATCAGCGGGCAGGATTCAGTCACGTGACTATGGGAAGCTGCTGAGTGGAAGATGGCATTGTTTCAAACTCAGGAAATGGCGACATCTTTCGTCTCAGCCAGTATTTCAATAGGAAGACCTAAGTCCTCGTCAATGGCCTAAAAGGATATGGGGTTGACATATCGGTCAGAATAACATTGTAAGATGTGGCAAAACAGATAATTGGCACCAGCAAGCAGCTGCTCTTATATAACCATAATTCGATCCCTAGTATGTACACATTAATAAGATGATAGAACATTCAACTTTGCAGCGTGGGCCATAATTTCTGAGATGTTTATCAGTGATAGTGCATCTTAAATTTAAGGCAATACTGTGGCCTTAAAATTTTGGGCTGTAATTGTTTAGTGAATTTTAAAATGGAGCCAAAACTATACACAATGCAGAGTTGCACTCATACTGTGAAAAACATGCTTTAATTATTTTTTTGTATGAATTGTTAGAAGAGACTTAATCACATTGTACCATTAAGATAAATAAAAATAGTAGGTAGGCATGAGAAAATACGACCCTTTTATTCCAAACATCTGGGTTACTCAAATTCAACCTCAAACATGACAATGTGTTGCACTTGAATAAAATTAATGAAAAATAAATTAAAGCAGGCCTCTTGACTTTTTTTTAAACTTTTTGTAAACTGGCATGCCTGACATTTTTACCTGGTTACACCAGTACTGTGAGCCGATGCAAATAACATATCGGACACCACTTATACAAAAAGAAATACTAGACAAATTTAATCCTTTTTGGGCACCAAGCATTTTTTTTTTTTTTACGTAAAAGGGCGTGAAATCAGAGGCGTGGTAACGAATTGTATAATAAACACTTATGCTGATTTTTGATTTTGTTTTACTTAACCTTTATACAAACATTTTGTTTTTCTTCACTAGTATGGCTAATTTAATAGATATAGATATATAAACGACTTATTATTATTAAATGGATTGTCGACGAGTTTGATCGTCAATGCCGTTGTGATTAGATGGCTAATCTTGGCAGCCCTAATAGGGGCTACCAGTATTTTAAAGTTTTGGGGAAACAGTTGTTTTAACTTATAGGTAGTTACAGCAATCATATGACTCTAATGAGTCTCCTGGCGCGCCCCTTGTCGCGTCACCTATTTTTGTACATTGAATGCTTGCGAAATTTAGCCTCAGTGGTAGAAAAGTCGTCAAAAACGATGTAGATTAAATTAAAAACTAATCTTTAGCAAGTATGGCAGCAACTCATTTTATAGTAACTGCAAATCCAGGGCTTCCATCCCTGCTCATTATTTGTTTTCATTTCCATCTTTAGTTCAACAATCAGTGGGCTGTTATGCACAACTAATAGAAGCCCATTTGTAAAATAAGGCTTTGAATAAAACTGTCAATATAATCGTGGTGTGAATGAAAGTAAGGCTGAGATTGTTTGTTCATATTTGCAGATGCCCTTGTGGTGTGCCATCTACCATTTGGACCCACAGCTTATTTCACGCTTTATAATGTGGTAATGAGGCATGATGTCCCAGACATCGGCACCATGTCTGAGGCCTACCCCCATCTCATCTTTCACAACTTCACCTCACGGCTTGGCAAGCGCGTGAGTACTCCAATCATGCTCTGCTCACATGCCACAGATAGCATCTCTCATCATTTGTCCGTTAGCTCACCTAATTAATCCTTCTCGCACAGGTATCCAATATCCTCAAGTATCTTTTCCCAGTGCCCAAAGAGGAGAGTAGGCGTGTAATCACATTTGCCAACCAAGAGGACTTCATCTCTTTCAGGTCAGTGTAAATGTGGCCTCTAATTTTAAGACCACACTATATCATGTGCAATATGAAGACAGAGCAGTAAATGTGTTAATCTGGTACTCTTTGCATTTCAACTATTTTTTTATATATATACAGACATCACACCTACAAAAAAACTGACCACAAGAACATAGAACTGACAGAAGTGGGGCCCAGGTTTGAAATGAAGTGTAAGTATAAACTGAGCCTGGTTTAGAACTCTGGGGCAAATGTCTTAACCAGAACATGTTACAGATCTTAACCACAATGTTTTGATGTATGCATTTGCGTAAAAAGATTTTTAAAAAACAGGGCTCAGTATGAATCATGGTACAACAACCAATTACAACAGAGAAATTGATCCATGTTGGGTGGCATACCAATGAACCACATTTGAACATGCAAGTTAGATGCGCTCCTCATCTGAACGCCACTTTCATGCAGAAAAAATGTCATTTTTTACACAGCGGAAACTAGGGTGAGAATTGATTAGAATTCAGGCCATTCCGATCACATTATCAATACTACTTATCGTTTGGATTTCTTATGGATTCTCATTGGGTGAGGGAATGAAATAGTAAAAATGGGTTTGTTTTGTGTTTGTTCCTATTGGTCCCTTTTTATCCATTTTAACTATGTTTTCAGACTTGTTTAAATGAACAGTGATCATGATCTTGTAAACACTTTTGATTTTTGATCAAATAAAATATCACTTCTGATGTTGGAGGTAATTGTAACATATTTTAGATCGATGCACTAAGGCTATGTTCACACTGAAGTTCAATTGTGATATATTTATATTTGCCTATATGCGACACCTATCTTCATTAAAAAAAAAAGTTAATGCGAAGTTGTTTTGAATAACGGTGTTGTCTTCTCAGTTAACTCATTTAATCCCACTTGAAACATGAAGTAGAAAGTGGACACATGTTGATAATAGTATGCATGGCAATGACATGAGGAGTTTGAAGACTGTCCTCATGACCCCAAAATATTTCTTCTGCATGTTACTCTAGAAATATGAGATGATAAAAGATGAATCCCTCCACGCGGGACGATCTGTAAACACTTGGCCACGTGACATTTTATTTATTTATTTTTTCATTTATTTATGTGGTGCACGTCACTTATAATCAAGATTTGTGCCCATGTGTGTTGTTCACATTTGAAGTGGCATTTTTTTTTGGTAACCTGAACCAGCACATAAAAAGATTGGTTTTAACAAAAGAAAATCTGAATTGGGCATCATGCCCTGCAGTTTGAACATAGCCTAATTGAGGGTAAAATTATACATCTTCATTTAAATGTTCTGAACTAGATGGGGCTGGTCTGTGCCATGAAACTCCTGGGCTGAAAACGAATTCCACTGTGCCCCTGGATAAATCAATCCAGTTTATTAAGTGTTAGAACAAATTTTTGTTCTATAAAATGTGTAAAATTTTGTCTGACCGTAAATCCTGCTTTCTTTTTCTAGTATACATGATTAAACTGGGAACCCTGGAAAATGAGGAGACAGCAGATGTTGAGTGGCGACACCACGCATATACGCACACGTCCAAGAAAAGAAGGTTTCTCAGTATTCAATAGGTTTATAAATAAGGTTGTGGACAGTTATCTTATACTTCTGTATAGAATGAGTGGATTTTTTTTCCAAGTCATGTGTCTTATCGGTGAGCCACCATTAAAAAAAGTACAATTTCCCTTTGTCCACTGTAGATGTCAGTATTTGTCAAGTGATGTCCTTGCATATACAATTAATTAGACAGATTTTTTTTTAAATAAAATGGATTATTTGTATTTGCTTTTTTCTTGACTAACAGCCACCAAACTTCAAATGATAAGTGCAATTGCCACTCTAGACAATATACGACAGGAGCGTCCCAATATGACGGACATCCATCCATTATCTGAACCGCTTCTCCTCACGAGGGTCGCGGTGGTGCTGCAGCCTATCCCAGCTGTTTTGGGGCTGTGGGCGGGGTACACCCTGAACTGGTTGCCAGCCAATCGCAGGGCACACATAGACGAATAACCATCCGTGCTCACACTCACACCTAGAGGCAAATCAGAGTGTCCAATCAACCTGATATGCATGTTTTTGAAATGCGGAAGGAAACCGGACTACCCGGTCAATGCGGGCACTTGGAGAACATGCAAACGCCACACAGGAAGGCTGGAGCCAGAATCAAAACTTGCGCCTCTGCACTGTGATGCCATTGCGCTAACTAGTCGCCCGCCGTGCCGCCCCAACGTGACGAAGTAGATTTAAAACATGCAGTATGCATTCATTATATAGACAGTTTTACTTATTTCCCCTGGAGACACCGTACCGGTGCTGCTTTTTGCTTCGCTGTCGTTTTGAAAACGGTAAAATTGCTGGGAAGACGCAAACTGTACAGTCAAGTTGGTTTACATGACAGAGAGGTTAGTTACGCCCATCTCAGCTGTGTCCAACTGGCGGTGTCCAATCAAAGGACGCGGCTACAGGAAGTGGCCAATGAAAAAAAAGCATTTCCGAGGTTTTCCGCTTTCCCCGAAGTTCTTGACAGATTCGATTTTAGATTGAGAGAGTTCAAGATGGCTGCCACAGGTACGAGTTTTAATTTATATCTAGACTTGAGTAAATCTCTGGCGATGTTAAAAGGGTGTGTTAACTAAAAAAATAGTCAACTATGCCGTGCTGTTTTGGATGGCGATGTTACAAGTCACCGCAGGCGAAGCGAAGGAAAGACCAGCAACTGCTTCGGACCCGACGCAGTGGTAAAACCTCGAAGTTCGCAAACGTTTTAAACTGGGCTGGCTACGAATAGCTCAAAAGTACGCTAGCCGCTTTGTTGCGACGTAATCTCTTCCTCTACGGATACAGTTTAGCCTCTGAACAACTGCTTTTTAGAGTTGTTAAAACTTCGATTTGTTAGAATGACATCGTCAATATGCTTTTAGTTGCCATTACCTGCTGAACTATTTGTCAAGGCAGTTCAAAGTCGCCTAAGTGAAACAGTGAAGAGAAACATGGCTTCCAACAACCTCAAATGTCAGACTACAGTAGACAAATCCCACGCTAAGCTAAGTGTCTAACGTACATAGCATTAGCATCACTCATCTGTGACTTCTAAATTTGCAGCTTTGGCTTTCCGCGAGTAATGGCATGAATCGCTCGCTTTGCTTCATACACGATCACTGTATTGAGTGTTGTCGGGTCTGCAATGTTACTTGTGAGTGTTAATAGTGTGTTATTGCAGTGTCGCTGCCTAATTTCTGTTAGAACATGTAGTGATTCATGCCATCTGTCAAAATACTGCCTGTCATCGGTCCATTCAGCTCATTAATAAATTGACTTACCGTCCTTGTGTAAAATGCGAAGCCAATTTGCTGTAATTCCCACCATGCATAGTGCAGCCTATTGGAGAAGGCAATCGTTGGTACCCTGCGCCCCCCTCCTGTTTACATTGTTGGTATTGTGAGTTTGGCATTCTTGTGCTTTTCTGAACGGCTCATGTTCAACAATATATGTTGCTTCTTTGCTAAGCTTAACATGTATACTCATTGTGTATCCCAAAAATTTAACCTGATAATTTTGTTGCAGGTTTCAAGTAAATGGTTTGCTCCTTTGGATCCAGCGGTCCATGACTCTCTCCTGAGGCTTTGGCGTCAAGTATTGCATCCCCCTCCTGGTTCCTCTCATCATGTCCTCGACCTCCTCCTACTCCTCCTCGGGAGAAACTAGTCCGGAGGATGTTCCCCGGGGTGGGGGCACCATCCGAGTCTACCTTCCCAACAAGCAGAGGACTGTGGTGAGACAAGTGGCTCTATCCAGCTCTTTGTCATAAGCGATCCGTTTTTGTGCATCTATTAAAATGTAATTATGATGCAACGAGATTAATGGGTGATGTTCCTCTGTGAAAGAACTGGCTGCTATTGCTGGTTTTAAGTGAAATTACTCGCACAATGTTTGACATGTTTATCACTTTGTCACTTAGTGTGAAAATGACCATTTGGTCTGGCAGATGATGCTTGTCATCATCCTCCCTTCTTCTGACTTATAATTCAAATGAGATCTATCACCTTGTCACAATTGTTCATATTTGGAAATACAATGCATTATTTAAGAACCATGGTGATATTGTGGTTAGCACATGCCGCGCACACAGCAAGTGGTTGTAAATTCCTTTGTGTGTAGCGTTTTCATGTTCACTCCAGACTAGAGTGTGTTTTTTCCGGGTACTGTACTCTGGCTTCCTTCCACATTCTAAAAACAGGCATATTATATTAATTGAAGACTGGCAATTGCCATTAGTTGGCAGTCTGAGTGTTAATGATAGTGTGTTTGTGTGCGTGTGTTTGTATGTATGTATGTAGGTATCTAATGAGGTCATTTATTGAAAATGGTTGCATCAATCAATTGGCATATTTCATACTCAATTCATAAAAGCTATTTCAAGAACCTTTTAATATAAAACTGCCATTTTCGCATAAAACATGTTTAAAATATCTAGCCACTGAATGTGACATTGTCAATGTTGTTGAAGAGTTGTCTCCTTTTCCCAGGTGAATGTTCGCCAAGGACAGACGGTGTATGAGAGTCTAGATAAAGCACTTAAAATGAGAGGCTTAAGCCAAGACTGCTGTGCTGTATTCCGCCTTCTAGAAGGGTAAGCTTGTATCACGTTTTACTATTAGCAGCAAGATGCGGTACCAAATGTATTTGTCGGAAATCCAGTCAAAAGTATTGTAACGGTAAGGTTAGTTCCTTTGCTTTTGTTGTGTACCGAACACATTCAGCTTTCAGATCAATGTAGGAATTTAAGATAAAAGTTTAGAAGTTCTTCCGTCCATTTATAGACGGCTCTCTAGTCTTTGTTTCCTTAACAGGAAATGCAGTTTTAACAAATGAAACCCAAAGCTAATGTTTAAGCAATCACTCAAAAAAAGGCAACGTCTGAGCAATTGGAAACACCCCTCAGTCAGGTTCTCCAATACTTCTGATCACTTAAAGTGGGTGTCTTCAAACAAAGGTGTTCTCTCCTTAATTCTTTTAGCCCATCTAGATACAAATACCATATATAAATCCTGAACTGTCATCAAATTTTCCTCTTTTAATCTGAAACAAATGTCTAAAGTATACAACAAAAACAAATAAATTCATCTTGCCGTTGTAAATAAATAAATGTCAATATGCAATTCCCACATATTGTCCTGATGACGTAATAGGCGTAATAGACGTAAATGTGGCTGCATTCATATGATATCATTTTGTTTGATGTACATTAGTTTATTTTTGAGAGTGATGAGATGATAACGTTTAAAGAGTCATGACGCTGTTCTCACTCAAAAATAACACATCCTGGTTGAGCAGATCACGGGTGGGCAGCACTGAAAAAGCAATAGTGTCAATCTGTTCCTTGAGTTGACAAATTATTCAGTGACTTTCCATTAGGGCTGAAACAAATCCTCAAGTGATTGCGTACCGCCATTAAAAAAAAATTTGTCGAGGCAATATATATATATATTTTTTAAATACCTCGGGTACCCACCTATTTATCTGTAAACTCCCAAGAAGTCAAACTAATTCCAGCAACAATTGACTATGGTATGCATGGCAGAAAACCAACACAGTAAGAAGACCATCTTAAAAATAAACTTTACCTTAGCAATATTTATTTTGAAGTTCTTTTGGGGAGCATGTTGTGACGTAATGGCTGACTTAACTTGTCTTCCAAACTCTCAGACCGTTTGCCATCACAAACCCTTTGCTACCGACTCAAACAACACTACAACATACTGAAATAATATTCAATCGGCAGTTGAGGGCGCTAAAAATGACTTGATTATGCTGACATGTATTTATACAGCGCGTGTTGCCAGCGTTTAGCGACAGCTCCGGTGCTTGATAGCTCTAACTTATGCTTGCTGGCATAAGCTAACGCTTTCTACCTCAAGCGCTCCCTATCGGCTGGTGAGAGTCATTGGATTACTTTTCAGAGGCAGTACACTTTAATGCTGATAGCCTGACACAGTTGCCATTCCAACTGATCACTTTTTAACAAACGAGGCACCCTTACTCAAACGTGCTGTTTAGGCTGGCAAAATCCTACTCTGGTTCTGATGGCCTCCATTTAACTCCGTGCATTTCTTGAGGTGTGGTACGAAGTTGTCCATGACGTTCTTACAGACTGAATTAGTAATGGCTCTCATCTCCTCCCTGATGGCTTTCTTGAGTTCCGTGATGGTTCTTGGTTTCCCTGCGTAAACTCTGTCCCTAAGATAGCCCCAAAGAAAAAAAATCAAGGGGGCTTAGGTCCGGGCTATGGGGTGCCCACTCAAAATCAGTCTTGAGACTCATCACTCGGCCTCCAAAGTTCTCTTTCAGCTAATCTCGGGACAGGTTTGAGGTGAGAGATTTTTTTTTTCTTTGGGGCTATCTAAAGGACAGAAAGCCATCACGGAGGAGATGAGAGCCATTACCAATTCAGTCTGTAAGAACGTCATGACCTCTTCGTACCGCACCTCAAGAAATGCACGGAGCTAAATGGAGGCCATCTAGAACATGTCTGTAGAACAGAGAAAAAAAGGCCAAAGACCCTAGTGTTTTGATGTGATGTTTTCAATATAATAAACTAGTTATGACCAAAGTTTCATTTCATTTGGACAAAACACTAAGAAATGGGGCCTAATTACAGTTGCCCCCCGTTTTTTTGCGGGGGGCTCACCCTGTATGAACAATGTTCCTTGCAGTCTACTTTTCATGACAGCTCGCTATGTTGTACAATGACAATAAAGGGATTTCTGATTCTGATTCTGATCTTATAGCGCAAACTCCTCTCAATATTCAAAAAATAATAACATACGCAAACTGGCATAAGTCGGATGTTCGCTTTGCATGTTTTCACGAAATTCCCTTAAACTTTTTCAAACATTTGGATGACATTATTCTGCAGTTTGAATTTGATGATTGGTGTGCTGCACTCCATTTTCCCAATGTATGGAATCTTTGCTAGTGAGGATGTCTGTTTTTATTGATTATGATGATTCTTAAAACCAGTCCAGTCACAGATTTTGCTTCAGAGGGAGTCAATTTGAACTTTCAGGCATGAAAACACATTTATGGACCAATCTAATCATAATGACTGCAAGAATGAGTGCAAGCTTTGGCATACAGTTTGTAGTTGAGTCGGCAGTCCCTCTGTGTGGCCCAGGACCCAAGAATGTGGTCACATGCGGCTGGACCACCTCTGCCCTGGGTGCATTCAAACCTATATTACTGTTCACTTTTGATCAGATCACTCAGGATTGAAGAAATAACTAAAACAATGTCCATAGATTTTATGGCCTGGTATGAGTGGGCATAGAGGGTCTTAGGTTCTTGCACCGTACACTATGTACATGTACTAGAAGTACAGTTTACATGTTTTTTTTTTTTTTTTAACACATTTTTTGCTCTTCCAAAATTTTGATTCGTTTACGGAGACACCTATCTGATTCGTTAATCCTGTTAGTAAGATGACTGCTACTTTTTGTTGAGTAAAATTTCATTTTACCACCCAATGACTTACTCAATAGTACGGAGCCCCTAAGGCAGGGGTGGGCAAACCTTTTGATTGGTGGGCCACAATGGGTTCTAAAATTTGACAGAGGGGCTGGACCAGGAGCAGATGGATGGAATGTTTTGGTAATCTCACCTCATCGGAGAAAAAAAAAAAATTTAATTTTAAATGAAAGTGAACAAAAGCATTACAACAATATATGTCTTTGAAAAGCCACAATATTTAGAAAATAAAACATTAAGGTTTATTCATTTCATTTCAAGTTCGGCGGGCCAGATTAAAACATTTAATGAGCCACATGTGACCCCCTGGGCCGTAGTTTGCCAACGCCTGCCCTAAGGTGACATGGAAGTTAAAAAAAAATAAAAATAAATACAAATAAAAAGGAACTTTGTTCCCTCGCAAAGTTTCCTTGTTTTGTTGCAAGGGAATGCTTTTTTGTACGTTTATGTGCTTTCAGGTCTTCCGGGCAAGTTTAATTGAATTACATTGAGAAAAGCACTCCTTTAAAAAGAAAAAAAGCGTTATTTGGCAAACATTTCCAAGGACCGTAAAGTTTTTTTTTTTCTTGTATACTTTGATGTCACCTCAGAGGCTCTGTTAGAATTAGAATTAGAATTAGAAATCCCTTTATTGTCATTGTACTCAAGAGTGCAACGAGATTAGAGAGCTCCCCTCTCCAGTGCAATACAACAATAAAGATAAAGATAAAGATAAAGATGTCCTTTATTAGTCCCACAATGGGGAAATTTGAAGTGTTACAGCAGCAAAGATATAGATCACACAGAGTCGGCGGCGTAATGTAGCCGTTAATGTATAACATTAGCAGCAGACATTCATAAAAAGCATGCAAATATACACAGTACAAACGTATCTAGTGTAAGGAAACACTCCTAATGCCTGTCCATTATACAGAGGGGGAAACACTGTAATGATAAAAACTACTGAATGATTGAAAATACTGCAATGATAAAGATATTACAATGATAAAAGTACTGTAATGGTGAGAGTACTGAAATGACAGGAAAGTACTGCAATGATAGAAAATACTGCAATTATAAAAGTACTGTAATGGTAAAAGTACTGCAACGATAGAAAAATACTGCAATGATGAAAGTATTGTAATAGTAAAAGTACCGCAATGATAGGAAATACAGCAATTATAAAAGTACTGCAATGATAAAAGTACTGTAATAGTGAACATCCTGCAGTGGTAGAAATACTACAGTGATAGAAGTATAGTAATAAGAATACTGTAATGGTAAACAAAATACATCATTGGTCGTTGTTTAAGTACACCCTTGGCTGAAAGTACAGTAGTAGTTAATATTGCATCCTAGGACTGCACAATTGCACTAATGCCCACCCGTTTGTAGGCCTGACCCAATGTTCTTGTTAAAAAGTCTGACAGCAGTCGGCAGGAATGAGCGGCGAAATCTCTCTTTGGTACAGCGAGGGTGTAAAAGTCTGTCACTGAAGGAGCTGTAAAGTGTTCTCAGAGTGTCATTGAGTGGGTGGGCTGGTTTGTCCAGCATTGATGACAGTTTTGCCGTCATCCTTCTGCCCCCCACTGAGTCCACAGAGTCCAGGGAGCAGCCCAGGACAGAGCTGGCCCTCCTCACCAGTTTGTCCAGTCTCTTTTTGTCTCGGCCCGAGATGCCTCCTGCCCAGGAGACCACTCCATAGAAGATGACTGATGAAACCACCGAGTCATAGAAGTTCCTGAGGAGTGTTCCCCGAATGCCAAAGGACCTCAGCCGCCTGAGTAGGAAGAGTCTGCTCTGACCCTTCCTATAGAGAGCGTCTGTGTTGTCGCTCCAGTCCAGTTTATTGTTCAGATGAACACCCAGGTACTTGTAAGTTGAGACCCTCTCAACGTCTGTTCCCTGGATATTCACTGGTGCAGGTGGAGAGTGCCGACGCTTGCGGAAATCCACCACCAGCTCTTTGGATTTCCCAGCGTTGATTTGGAGTCGGTTCTGCTGACACCAGTCCACGAACCCCTGCGTAACCCCTCTGTACTCCCGATCGTCATCGTCAGTGATGAGGCCGACAATCGCAGAGTCATCAGAGAACTTCTGCAGGTGACAGGTTGTGGAATTGTATTTGTAGTCCGAGGTGTAGAGGGTGAACAGGAAGGGAGCCAGCACAGTTCCCTGCGGCGCTCCTGTGCTGCAGAGGAGCACGTCAGACACACAGTCCTGTGTTCTCACGTACTGTGGCCGGTTTGTGAGGTAGTTGTGAATCCATGTGATGAGGTGGTGGGCCACTCCCGCCTGCTCCAGCTTGTCTCCCAATAAGGCGGGCTGGATGGTGTTGAAAGCACTTGAGAAGTCAAAGAACATGATCCTCACCGTGCCCCCCGCCTTCTCCAGGTGGGAGAGTGAAGTGTGGAGCAGGTAGATGATGGCATCATCCACACTGATGCCAGGCTGGTATGCAAACTGGAGTGGGTCCATTGAGGAGCTGACCAGGGGGCGCAGATGGACGAGGACCAGTCTCTCCAGGGTCTTCATCAGATGAGACGTCAGCGCCACTGGTCTGAAGTTGTTGAGCTCCTTCGGATGGGGTGTCTTTGGAACCGGAACCAGGCAGGATGTTTTCCACAGCTGGGGGACTCTGCCCAGCTTCAAGCTCAGGTTGAACATGTGCTGGACGATTCCACACAGCTGGTCTGCGCAGGATTTGAGGAGCTGGGAGCTGATCCCATCTGGGCCTGCCGCCTTCCTCGCCTTCATCTTCCTCAGCTGGTTCTTCACCTGAGATGTTGTGAGGAACAAAGCTGAGCAGGAGGAAGTGGTGGTTGTCTGATGAGGCTGGGAACTGGAGCCTGTGGAGAGAGAGAGGGGCGAGAGAGGGGGAGAGAGGGTCTTGTTCGCAGTGGCAGGAGGGGTGGGTGGGGGCTGCATCAGGGAAGCCTGAGCGGGGTCAGACATTTGATCAAACCTATTGAAAAATAGGTTCAACTCATTTGCCCACTGAAGCCCCCCCCCTTCTGGGTCTTACCTGGTTGTCCGTGGCCTGAGATGGTCTTCAGGCCCCTCCAGACGTCCCTGGCATTGTTCCGCTGCAGTTGTTCTTCCATCCGCATCCTGTAGGACTTTTTCCCCTCTCGGGTCCTCCTTCTCAGCTGACGCTGCACTCTCTTCAGCTCGTCCTTGTCGCCTGAAACAAAAGCCCTCTTTTTCTCCTTCAGGAGAGCTTTAATGTCCGGTGTGATCCAGGGTTTGTTGTTGGAGAAACATCTTACAGTCCTGGTGGGAATGGTGTTCTCCATGCAGAAGTTAATATAGTCTGTAACTGTGTCTGTTAGACCATTAATGTCCTCACCGTGAGCTTCGCTGAATACCTCCCACACAGTTGTGTTGAAACAGTCCTTCAAGGCCTCCTCGGCTTCTCCGGACCATCGCTGAACTGTGCGTGTCACAGCTGGCTGCCTGCGGACGAGAGGTTTGTACACAGGCAGGAGAGCAACCAAGTTGTGGTCAGCTTTGCCCAGCGGGGGGAGGGGCAGTGACGTGTACGCCTCCTTGGTGTTGGCATAGAAGAGGTCCAATATTTTATTGTCTCTGGTGTGGCAGGTTACATATTGTGTGAATGAAGGCAGAGAGGAGGAAGGAGAAGCATGATTGAAGTCACCAGAGATAAGGAACAAGGCATTTGGGTGCTGTGTTTGTAGCCTGCTCACAGCTGCATTCAGTACATCACAGGCTGTCTCACCGTTAGCAGAGGGTGGCACGTACGCCGCCACCGCCGCCACTGCGATCACATGACTGAACTCTCGCGGTAAATAGACCAATAATACAGATATACAATAGTGAGTTCAGAGTAGAAGAGTAATTTACAAGTTTAGGGTTCTTGGGTTAAACCTGACGTCTACTGGTCCAGTTTGGATCTAGTGGATCTATTTTTATTTTTATTATTTTTTTTTTTTTTTAAACTGTCTGAGCTGAGCAGGCCTTGAAGGCCCTGACTGAATGCCTCGTGTGTGTGTGTGTGTGTGTGTCTGCAAGCGTGTGCATGCGTATGTGTCTATATATAATAATCAGTTTACTTTAGAAGTCTTTCAATAATAATAATTTAGGGTTCATAATAGCTGTTTTTATTATTGATTGTCTTTTAATTACTCTTCCAGCCATAAGAGACACACAGACTGGGACACAGACATTACTCCTTTGGTTGGAGAGGAGCTATTAGTCGAGGTCCTGGATGATATTCCCCTTACCATGCACAACTTTGTAAGTAGCAGACTTACCATCTTTTTTTTTTTATTCATGGTTTATGACTTTTTCCCCATTGAAATGTTCAGTTAATTTACAAATAATAATGAAATTTTGATCTGTACAGGTACGGAAAACTTTCTTCAAGCTGGCTTACTGTGATTTTTGCCGCAAGTTTTTATTTTATGGCTTCAGGTGTCAGACATGTGGATACAAATTTCACCAGCATTGCAGTAGCAAGGTACCTACTGTTTGCTTGGACATGGACACAATAAGCAAACAGCGGTGAGTTGAATCACAGTAAAAGTAACTGTACTGGTTTGAAGGAAAAACATGGTTTATTCCAAAAATTGAGATCCACTGTGTTTAGTTACACTTGTTTAAAAGCTAGCTTATAATAGTTTGCGAGACGCCGTGACAGCTAAGCACGTAGAAATTCTTGCTCCTTCTTGGCCTGATGGAAGCACAGCCGTGACGTAGCTATTGGCTGCCGCTGGCAGTAGCTGCTCGCACAAGATTCTCATCTATGAATGAGCTAACATGACAACATGCGTATGGATTTTTCAATAACTAGTCAAACAACAATATCGAGCATTAAATTCAACTGTTAAACAGTCAATCAAGCCCAGTGAGATAAGTTTATCAAGGCCTTTGTCTTTGTTACTTCATTGCTCTCCTCACCCCGTCACAGCGGCAGACTAAAGGAGTTTGGCTGCTTGTGCCCTGTAGTGGACACCAAAAAATATAGCAATTAGTTACCTAGCGCTAGCTAGCTGCTCATATGACAAAGGGATGGATTTTAAATGTGTCCAAAAGTGTGAGCGCTTCAGAAAATGGGTGGATATATATGTGTATTTAAATAAGTACAGTTACACCCTTAGTATTTTGCCACCTGTGAGCAAAACGATTAAAACTTATTTCCTTTTTACACCCTCACCCCCTGTAACGATCATCTAGAAATGACATGAGTGGTCCCAATTTCAATCACATGATCAGATCACGACATCCCGTGCAGAGAACAAATGTTAATTTCATCGGAATTAGTGAGAAATTAAATATTTGTGTGAGTGAGTCCATTTGAACAAAGTGACAAAGAGGAGTTCAATCTTTACTTGTTAGAGCCCACCCCTGTTTAATGTTATTGTCATTTGTCTCATCCTTTTATATTCGTGTTTGGCCGGGTGTGATCCAAGTCCCTGCACAGAAGACTATCCTCAGATACTATTGCCAGAAAATTCCCCATCTCAGAGTAACATAGCCTTGACCCCAGAGCCTTCTGGGTAAGCTTGCAGACCAAACTATTTCTAAGCATGTTAAAAAAAATTCACCTTTTTGAAACATAATTTGCACTTTCACTGCGTGACTTTTTGCATGCCCTCCCTCAGACTGGACCTCCTATCCCCAACATCAGCCTTTCGATTCCCCATCCCCAGTAGTGGAGATGGCCAGTCTCTACAAAGGCATCGCTCCACCTCGACACCCAATGTTCATATGGTCAGCACAGTGAGCCCTGCTGTTGCCAACATCATAGAGGCAAGTATCAGCTGCCATATTCATGGTTTGCTTTTGGTGTGCAATTTTGAAATAATGCAGATGTACTCTGTAGTCCAGTAATAGGCAACTCACATACGGCCCACACCCATCCTCGGAGTGGCCCCTCAATTGAATTTTTCACATTGCTATTGCGTTCTCTCCCACTTTAGTTCTGAATAGTAATAATACTATTCACCAATGGATGGCACACATTACATTGTAGCACTACTGGCACTCACTAGCCGTTTGTCTATATCGGAGTACGGTTGTCTGACTCAGCGAGGGAGGTCTTCCTAAAACCTACTTGAAGAAGAAAAAAAAATGCACAGTCAGTTTGGTTTGTTTTTCCGCCGTTTTGGACCTCATTTTCATGCACAATAGCCCCTTTCATTGGAAAAAAAAATCATTTTCTGGATATTTTGTTTGCTTCAAACCCTTTGTTGATGTTTAGCACATCTTTTTTGCTTGATGTACATTGTTCCAATTAAAAAAAAAAAAAAAAAAAGCATTTGCACGAATTTCGTCATATTACTGTTTAAGATGTTTGCGGTCTTATGTGGCCACCTGGCAATGCTGATGAAAAACTCTGGACCCCAATTAAACTACTGTAAATATGACCTTAATGAAAAAGCCTTCTTTAAAGGCTTCCTATTTGTAGTCCAAATTATGAAAGTAAAATTTCTTGTAATCATTCAATGATGTCTGATTGTTTTTTTTCCCTCAACCTTTTCAGGAAGCAGTGAAATTTAACAACACAATAGGTATGCTTCAGTTTTGTTTTTATATCTAAGTTTAGGTTTGCCTTATTTTGCGTGTGTTGGACTTGAAAATTTAGTGCGTTACCTTTTTATACCTGCAGGTCCTGAACCATCACCAAAGCCATCCACCAGCCCACCTTCTTTAGGCTCTCCTGGGAGAAGACCGCCCAAGTCGCCTTCAGAGCACAAAGAGCGAAAATCCTCATCCTCGGATGACAAAAAGAAAGTAGTACGTAATGTTTTGCAGTATTCTTTGTCTGTTTATTTTTTTTTTCGGAGGCAAATGTTAATTTATTTGTTTATTTGGCAAATTGGGTGTGTTTTAGCATCGTGGGGGATACAGGGACTCGAGTTACTACTGGGAGGTCCACTCCCGGGAAGTCACTATCCAGAAGAGAATAGGAGCTGGCTCCTTTGGAACTGTATTCAAGGGCAAGTGGCATGGGGATGTAGCGATCAAAATCCTTAAAGTTACAGAGCCGACTCCTGAACAGTTGCAGGCCTTTAAAAATGAAATGCAGGTATTACGGTAAGTTGTTTCTTCATGTGTAGCCATGAATTCATGGTTCAAGTAACATCTGATGTACTGATTTATTGTTATTTTGACTTATATAAGTTTAGAACTTGGGCTGAATGATTTTTTTTTCAAATAACACTATTTCTAACTATTACACTCACATTACTATGAAGGGATTCAATTTATACCCCAAATATGAATTTCAGACCATATCGATTAACCCTCAGCATCAGTTGAAACAGTTAAGTGTCTGACAACCATACATCGTTTCTCAGTGTTAGGGAACCTAGTGAGTATTGCACTGAAGCTTGATTTGATGGAAATCTTGAATTTAATCAAAACTACAATAACTCTCAGACAAATCACAATTCATTATTTTCCGAAAATCATTCAGCCCTAGTTAGAACCAACCTAAAAACATGATGGTAGGTGTACATGACATATTTTGCAAATTAAAATTAGGCTGAAAAATGTTAAACGGGAAATTGTCATTACCTGAAGTGTAATTTTTTCCCCCAATCCCCTTAGGAAAACCCGCCATGTCAACATCCTGTTGTTCATGGGCTACATGACTAAGCCCAATTTTGCCATAATCACACAGTGGTGTGAAGGCAGCAGCCTTTACCGCCATCTGCACGTCTCTGAAACCAAATTTGACACTATGAGGCGGATTGACGTGGCCAGACAGACAGCACAGGGCATGGAGTAAGACTTTTCTGCATTCGGTTTTACTAAGTCTGTTTACTTAAGTTTGAGTGAGTGACTGAGTGAGTGATGCAGAACGTCAATTGCCTGACACTAAAATGCAGGAAAATTCAGTTTGAAGCTTGTCTTTGCAAATACTATGGATTTCTAAAATTGCAGTTATGCAGCAAAATATTTTGTTCTGAATATGTTTTCCTTGTAAAATTAAGCATGGATTTTCCCTTTCAGTTATCTTCATGCAAAGAACATTATTCATCGCGACCTGAAATCAAACAGTATCCTTTTCTTGTCTCGTTTGGTTGGCACTCAACCTGGAACCATACTGATAACTAGTGATGGGTAAATGAAGCTTCAAATTTGCTTCATGAACCAGTTGTTGTATTTTTGAGTCCTCTAGATGGCACTGTTGGTTTAAATCAAGGGTTTAAAAAAATCGCAAGTCATTGTGCTTTCAGCCCAATGTTGAACAGAGAGGGCCATCTACAGGAGTCCAAAAATACTACAACTGGTTCATGAAGCAGATTTGAAGCTTCACTTACCCATCACTACTGATAACGTTCAGTGTAATTCCAGTTGTCCATTGACATGTGACCACAGACTGCATTTGAACCCAAATTCCAACCTCAATCGCACTTTGTCCATGTTTCCATAATGTTATCAACATCCCTGTTGAAAGTAATTATTGAACACATAACTTTGCTGTCACTTTTGCACAGTCAATAACATACTATTCGTCAGCAGCAGTATTTCCTGAGATTGTTTTCTAGATATTTTCCTCCATGAAGGTTGGACTGTTAAGATTGGTGACTTCGGCCTTGCAACTGTAAAGTCACGGTGGAGCGGCTCTCAGCAGGTTGAACAGCCCAGTGGCTCAATTCTTTGGATGGTAATTTTGTTTTAAGGTCATTCCAGAAATATTTGATGACATAAATTATTTGTAGACGATATACACACTTTCATTTGTCTTTCATGTGTTCCAAGGCCCCTGAGGTTATACGAATGCAGGACAGTAACCCATATACGTTCCAGTCTGATGTATATGGGTATGGGGTAGTGCTGTTTGAGCTGATGTCAGGGACTCTACCATACGCCAATATCAACAATAGAGATCAGGTTAAATGACACTCTATTTGAACGCCTCAAAATGTTTTGAGTTTAATGTTAATGAATGGTGGATTTATGTTTGATGTGACAATGGCAAGGCAAGGCAGCTTCATTTATTTTACGCATTTCATACACAAGGCAACTAACTCAATGGACTTCACACAGGCAAAGACACAGCACCTAAAACCATTTACAAACACAGCAGCTAACTATATTTAAAAAATGCAGAATAAGCTAAAGTAGCTTACCAAAATGACTAAAACGTTGGCATTTAAATGCATTTAGAGTACATTGAAAACACAACGAACACTAAAGTGTTGTTCACTATTCTCCATTTAGCACACCTGGATTTCAGTAATGGTATACTGATTTTATATACCCCCCCCTCTCCTTCCAGATAATCTTTATGGTGGGACGTGGCTACTTGTCCCCAGACCTCAGTAAGCTTTCCAGTACCTCACCCAAGTCAATGAAAAGGCTGATCATTGACTGCTTGAAGTTCAAACGGGATGAAAGGCTCTTGTTCCCACAGGTAACAAGTCTGTGGTTTCCGCTACAAAATGTTTTCCTGAAAAGTAATAATGCCTCAACTGGACATAAAAAGTCAAATGTGAATGTATGTTTGTATTTTATATTAGTTATGTGGTAGTAATTGTGTGTTCTTGTCTGACGTTCCAGTGCTCGCCACTTTGTAGTGCTCATGTTCCAAGCAGGTTCTCTATTAGTTGTTTAGAAAATAATGTCTGACTGAGTAACATTTCGTGACTCCATTTGAATGTAAAGCAATTCTCTCAAAAACAAAGAATCCTGAGAAAAATATTAACGTTCCATACGTGTTAATAATGTAAATCATCTTTACTGTTTGACTTGTTTAATCTTGCCAAAATGAGCATCTTATTGTTCCCCAAAGTACATGTTCTTAGTAGTAATGGGAAAATGAAGCTTCAAATTTGCTTCATGAACCAGTTGTATTTTTGAGTCCTCTAGATGGCACTGTTGGTTTAAATAAAGGGTTTAAAAATGGCAAGTCAGTGTACTTTCAGCCCAATGTTGAACAGAGAGTGCCATCTACAGCAGTCCAAAAATACTACAACTGCTTCATGAAGCAGGTTTGAAGCTTCATTTACCCATCACTAGTTCTTAACCTGCTCATATAATATTAACGCCTTTTGTGGCTGGTTTACATTTTCTTTTCCCTTATCAGATACTGGTAGCCATTGAGCAAGTACAGGATCTGCTGCCAAAAATTGAGCGCAGCCGTTCTGAACCCTCACTCCATCGGGCCGTCCATGCTGAGGACCTGAACCCTCTCCTGTTCCACACCACTAGGCTGATGCCCCTCTAAGATTCCAACAGTGCGAGGCAGAAAGGATATGTCCCTTTCTAAAACCACAGCATTCCAGTGCCTCTGAGAGGCTTCAGCTGCTTCTGTTGCAGAATTTCATCACTAACTTCTCTGAGCCTTGACGCTCCAGCACTCAGTAACACACTGCAGGAATAATCTTTAGGTATTTAGTTCATTTTTAATTCTTTCAATGACAAAGACCTGATCATTCAAGGAAGTCATTCGTTTGCTCTGTCTTTAACAGTTTTTCATGTTTTTTTTAGAGTATCTTTCCAACAGGCATTAGATACTCTAACAGCTGGGGCTGTACATTGATATATGGAAAATCAACACTGTATCATTGTCTCATACATCCTCAGATCTTGGAAGGATCACAGTGATCATATCACATCAAAATCTGTCATTATCAAAACATGGTTGTTATGGTAACTGTGTATATGTTTTTACTCGACAGTGAACTTCCTTAACTCAGTTTCTCCAATTACTTTACAATGAAAGAATTCGTATTTACAGCACATTATGTGGAAATTATTGATTTCTCACCCCAAATTGACTAACGGACAGATGAAGACAGAGCTGCCAACTGTTAGGAAACAACGCTAATTTGTTACGGCCATAATACTGATCATTAGGGATATTTAAAAAATAAATAAATGAAATCCTGAGACATATAAGTGCACAAACAGGTTGAAAACAAGCATAAGCAGTTCATAGGTAATTGTGATGTATTGTTTGACGATACGCCAATTTCAGACGCAGCGGCGTTCCACCGATAGGCTCCATTGACCTAGTACTCACGTATTCGCAGTGGAAGCTATCAGATGAGCGCGACATTAGCCAAAAGCAAACGATTTGAGGCTAACTCAGTCCGCCGCTAGCCTTAGTAGATTCATATCAGCGGCGAGGAACAAGGGCAGCGTGGCACTGTGAAGCTTCATCTTTAAATTATGTTCAATAATGCTCACACAACAACGGTGTGAGCAAAAACTTAATTCATTATAGAATAACAATCACCATGACACTTTACTGTCTTTTTTGGAATACACCGGCTTGTTGAAGCGTAGATAATGGAAACGATATTTTAATGTTGGTCTTTTAAAATATTTCTCCACATGAGACTGGCTAGTAGCGCTAAAAGGTTTTGGGACTGCTGCCTTTATTATATTTAAAAAAAAAAAAAATGTACGTGTGTGCGTACATTGTTCGAATGTCAGTATTAAGTAAATATTTTAATAATTGTGGAATTAATTAAACAAATACATTTTTGTTTTGAGGTATTATTAATTAGTGAAATGGGGATGCCTTGATTCACTTAGGTAAATGCACAGCCATGGACAATAATGCCATTGTGCTAATAATTTAGCTTTACACACACACACACACACACACACACGCGTATATTGCAGTAACCGTCCCACGGTGTTCTAGACAGAATTTCTGGAAGTGCATTTCTATCGGTTGGCAGCTCTGTGAAGATGAGCCCTAAACTAAAGCCTACTGTAGAATGATTGAACGATAGCACTATGCAGGCTTAAAATTCCTCTGCACACATACTGTTTAGTGTTTTGTAGCCTGGAAAATCGTCCGAAAAATGTTGGGGTTAAAAAAAAAAAAATCATTGCTGCTCAATTATAGACTGATTGCGTCAACTCTACATTAATACAGTCGTTGTTGATAAATGATACTGTAATATTTTAACTGAACGTTTAACACCGGAGTGAAATCAATCATACTGGCATTAACTTAAAAATTATTAAGAATTTACAGGGAATGTGGGAGGTCTTCTGCTTTCTCAATTGGGGGTGTTTTTCAAAAGATTTGTTTGAAAATTGTAAATGGCTTGGAAGTAATAATTGGAGAGGAAGTCATTGTGTGTAGGTACAGCTTGCCTGAATGTTGCTCAGATTGTAGTGATGTATGTGAAGTGTTGAAATCCACAAGTACTTCTGAAACCCCTTTCTATGCAACCAATATTCTGCCCACTATGCTGTTGCCCAACCATCCCAGGATGTCTGACCCAGTCAGACAGGCAATTTTATGTAATTTCTGAAGTATACTTTGCAACTGCCTTTTGACACTGTGTCCTCTGGCATATGATTGCTTTGGGGGCATTCAGTGCGACACTCCTCCCCAAAAGTGTACTGCCCACTTTGCTCTGGATTCTGCAATTTAACTCTGGTTTATCCTCCTGAGTATGAGCATGGCAAACTAGAAAGCCTGTCTGACTTGTGTTCTAACAACAATGTTAATAACATGATAAAATGAGCATATCATTAACAATAGCACAGGTGTCTAACTCGATTATGTCAAGGACCAGATTGTTGTTATGGGTTCCCTCAGAAAGCTGTTATGACTCAAACCATATAAATGTACAATCGCTTCATCATATTAAATGGACACATGTTCAATAACTAAAAATTGGTTAGGTCACAGGAAATGGTTGCAGTTTCTCAACTTTATTAAAAGTGAAGACGATTTTCAATTTTGGTACAGATTCTACCAAGAAACATGAAGTTAGATTCACTTGATTTGCTTAAGTGGGCAACTTTAAATGATGTGGTGGACCAGATCTGGCCCCCAGGTCTAGTTTAACACCTATGAACTAAAGCATAGTGGCGTTGACTGTAGTCATGAAGCCTGCACTTTAGTTGTCTCTCTTTTTTTCTTGTGACAATATGTACAAGCTCTTCATCTTCTTGCAGGGCCATGTGAAAATACGATGAATAGAGCATTTTCTTTTTTTTTTATGGTGATTGATTTGTTGATGGTTCTAGGCCTGAATTCTAGCATTTTAATGTAGTTTCATAGCTGCAGAGACAACACAGAGAGCAATACATAATTGTCTTAAGTTGACATGCAATGAACTATAAACTTTGTGAACTGGGTGAGATGTTTCTGTAAAATTACTCAGCGTTGTATACTCTAACAACAGATCCTGAGGTGGCGTTGGGTGTATTTTCAAGCACAATGAGATTACATTAGTGAAGCCATTTGGAACTATTTTAACGTTGCATATAGGGGCTGGGTACCCTATGTTCTTGCTCATTCAATGTATCCAGCGGTAGTTGTGGTTGTGAAATTACATTTGATCTGGTCTGAAAATAGCTATTTGTGAACCAGGGTTCGGAGAGACTTGGTCTTTCTTTTATTTATTAACGTCTATACAGATGCTGTGTTGTCCTTGCAACTTTTTACTTTTTAGGTGATCTAACTGCACATGTAGGCCGTATTGTTGGTACCCTTGCAGGAAATCAATTATTTTCAAGAATATAAAGTAATGTGGAATATATATATATATATATATATATATATATATATATATATATGTATACATGTGTATATGTGTATATATATGCGCATACATACATTCACACGTGTACGTACATATATAATGGTTTCTTTAATGGAGGGGTAAAAATAGTTTAGCCCATGTGTACATGTGATGTCTATCAGTCTTTGCAACCTACATCCAATAAGAATGCTCTTGGTACTGTCTGCTCCAACTATTAATTTGAAATCTGTCTCTTGCCAGGGCATTTGCTTCCAAACATCTTTAGCATAAAATGATCCTGACATGTTTATCTGTGACTTTTTACTTGATTTTGGAAAAGGCATCACTTTAAAAAAAAATGCTGTAATAGTGTTATGTGTCTTTCAGCAATGGCAAGAGTACAAACGGCTGCTTTTGAAAATGTCCATAATGCAAGATGAGTAATATTTTACTCTAACTATGTCAGGTTTGGTTTTCTATGAAATGTAACAGTTTTTATATTTAGTAGAGGATTATTTTATGTCCATGTTCAAAGAGGAAAAACAACAGTGGAGGAGGAAAATAGGGTTTTATCAAAATAGGCTTTTTCGTATCTGTTGGTGATCGCAATACTTTTTTGCAATACAGTTTGCAATAAATGGTATCTTCTGCTGTGTACAGTTACATTTTATTTTCCATAGTTTTTTTTTCAATTACAAAAAAATAAATTGTTTCTATTTTTGTGTGGTTTCAAAAAGAACAAAATTATTTTCAAGTGTATTTGAAAATCTTAGTTTTGTTTTGTAGGATTCTTAAAATAAATTCATCTGTGTTACTTGAGCTTCTATTCTTTTTTTGGTTTGTTTGTTTGCACATTTCAATTTGGTGTGACACAACTTGGAGGTGGTTTGTAGTGAGATTGGAAACCTATTTATTCTCTGGCATTTCACATATGCTGCACCTTGGCTAAAGTGAAGTAATTGGTTTAAGTTCACTTTAGTGACTCCTCTGGCTTATCTGTTTTATAACACTTATGTTTTGTATGTGAGTGTGTCTCTCTTGAGAGATTGACCTCACTGCAGCGTCTAAGGGAATAACAAGCTCCTTTGCATGATTTGGTTTTGTGAATTCATTCTTGACAGAAAACTTTTAAAAAAATGCTGCAGTATTTTGACTCCCCCACTGAGCTTCAGTGGAGTCAGGGCTGCAAACCTTGTCATCTGAAGACAAACTGAACAGAAGACGCCAAAGTGCTTCTCGCCTCCACTTTTGATTTTGTGTTTATCAGAGAAAATATGAATGTATACAGTGACGCAAGAGTATGGAATTATATTGGGTATGCATGCCAAGAGGCTAGGTGGTTCTGTGATGTAACTGCCATCTCCAAGCGCAAGTGTAAAATTTCCATTTCTGATCTGCGTTCTACGTCGATGATCTGCACCGTGAAAACCAAAAAGATGGCTGCGACTATCAAAATTGTTTTTCGTTTGGATGGACGAAGAAGTTAAGTTAGCCTCCTCTGATGAATTGAAGCAGCCACAATTTAATGGATGGATGATTGCATACCCACCTCTGTACAGTAATGATCTATAAACAGAAAGAGGGAAGTCGGATTTCCCCACTTGGATTGTCCCAGATTTGACCTCCTTGCATTTAAAGGAGGGCAAGATCCGCCCATTTTTCAAGCTCTGTTTATATTTTTTTTTATCAGAAAACTGAAATTGGTTATTTTTTTATCCATTAATTTTGGAGAAATGAGGAAAAGGGTGGCGACTTGAAAAAAGCCAATTCTTAATGAGGAATATGGCCACGCCCCCCTCTGCTTGCACCATGGTGCTACGAGAGTCAATTAAGGGACTGATTACAAATCATTGTACTTTCATTGCTTATAGCATGTAAAAACTGTGATCAACTGTCACCAAAATCGTGGATATACCTATGACCATTTCAACATATCAAAAGGATTAGCCTCTCTGTGGCTGATTTATATGAGAATGAGGAATAGCGGAAGTGAGCAGACCTACATATATGTATGCTGGGAGGAGTGAACACTACTTCTTTGCTCATCACGGTGAGGACACACGGCATAATTTAATGTTAATCCTAACAACACATTGTTTTATTCTTTGGAATGTAGCAGCTCTGGGCTACGCCACTCAATGCAGTGTTCCAACGCGACCACACTCGGCTGTGGAGTCGGCCTCCTCACTGGAACTTTTTGTTCGCTGCACATTGACGCTCCCGAAGCAGCCCCGTAATGCGCACCATTTAAGAAGACGACCTCCAGTGTTCATCGATGAGTTCATCTGAAATCGAGTATTTAAGTACTGGTGTAATTTTTACATGCAAACTTATTATACGTGCCAATGTCAATTAAGCACCCCTTTCGAGTGAATTTAAACAACAAAGAGGGCTGATTTCTATAAATTGTTTGTCGTTCTGGTTCATCAGAACTGTGGGGCTCCAGCTAAAGACATCACAATTGTTCAGGGCTTGAAGAAGAACAAAGAACTGTTCAAGACAACAAGCAAGTCTGTCCATCCCAGGGACGGAACTATCCGTCCGTCCGTATTCCCATTTTGGGGACGGAGGACGGTAAGTTTTTTAAAAAAGGATGGACTCAGCAAGGCAAAAAATGAGGTTTCATCCGTCCCTGCAATTGTCCTTAACCGATGTACATTTCACTGACAACTGACAGAAACTCGCCCAGCCTGTCTTTGCGTGTGTAATCCGCTGGTGGCACGCGACATCATCATCCACCATTTTGGAGGCTATGGCAAGTGGTAAGCAAAGGCATACTGTGAAGGCTTTGTAATTATAGGATTTCTATGCGAGTTAAAAAGCAAAAACTGGTGCTGAATTTATAAGGACAAACAAGACCATGAAGCCAGAGAGTGATACCTTGCAAAAATGAACATTATGAATGATTTGGTGCACAACGAAATATTACATGGACGTAGACCTACTGCCGCTTTGTGTGTGCTGGATATGGGGGAAAAAACACGTACAATATATTACTTAAAGAGGTACAATAAAGCACGGGGTAAATAGAAGCTGTGGTGCTTGACTAATTGTCTCGTCAACCTGAGGAACATTAATGATTACATGTGATAAATTAACCTGTCTCATTAATTCCACTTATGTCGTGCCGTGCTGAAAGGTTGATTCTTGTCTTGTTTTCCTGTTTATCAGTATGGTTTTATTGGCGTTAGTTCAGGACACCAAGATGAGTTTATTATTTGATGAATCCAAGGCCAAAGTTGACGTGTCTCCCTGGAGGCAGAGTAATGGAGAAATTGGGATATCAATAGTGATGGGAAAATGAAGCTTCAAATTTGCTTCATGAACCAGTTATTGTATTTTTGAGTCCTCTAGATAGCACTGTTGGTTTAAATAAAGGGTTTAAAAAATGGCAAGTCAGTGTGCTTTCAGCCCAATGTTGAACAGAGAGTGCCATCTACAGGAGTCCAAAAATACTACAACTGGTTCATGAAGCAGATTTGTAGCTTCATTTACCCATCACTAGATATCATTATCACCTCAGCTGCTGAGGTGCCGACACAGGGCCCTGCCTCATCAGCCTGCCGCCACAGAGGTTGGGGACCACAAGAGACATGAGTAGCCAGGAGTATATGTACTGGGGAAGAGGAACAAGAAGAAACAGGATGAAATGGGTAAGCTGAAGAAGTAAGCAGTGAACGAGATAACAAAAAAAGGCAGGAAGTGAAATGACTTAGGGAAAGTTTTGAATGACCTGATTTGGAAAAGGCGGGATTACGAGAGGAGACAGAACGTTTACTTAGCCGCCTACATTGGCCACCCCACGGAGGTCTCAGAAAAATGGCCATCCTGGTGCCAAAGTAAGGTTTGAAGGGAATGGTTCTGGATTCTCAACAGAAAAATGTGACTGGGCTCAAATAACGACTGGGGAAAGGACCAGGAAAACCTAAATCGGAATCAGAAAGGAGTTTAAACAAGCCAAACAAACAAACATGGGGCAGTAAAATAAAAGTTGAATGTGAAAAATGGTGAGAGAGATGGAGGAAAAGGCAGATCTTACACAAAGGGGTGATGCAGTGGTCGGCAGGATGTGGGTGATAGCAGGCGGACCAGGGGTTGTGATAGCCTTGGCGACCCATTGAGGAGGAGTGACACGAGGGGTTTACGGTGAAAAGGCGAAGCAGCAACCGGTGAGACAATCACTGAACTGATTGGAGGTGAAGGGATGGTTAGAAGCAAGGAGTCTGTGGGTCCATGACTGGTCAGTTGTTCCTGTCGCGTGAGGAACGGAATGGAGACCCCGAAGCAGACATGACACACAAGTTGAAAAGTAAAAGTCTTTATCTACGAAAATACAAAGAAACTACAGAGAGCAGGACTGAATGCAAAAGACATGGACGAAATCTGGAGATTCTGACTCGAAGAAAGCAAGACAGACTAATAACGTGTCTCTGAGTAATCTGAGTTTATATATTGTAAGACATCAGGCCTATATGACACAAATGAAGGTTATGGACTGAAGGACCAAAGAATAAAAGGACCACAGCCACTGCATAGAAATTAGAAACTGATACAGCAACTAGTCACAACAGATGTAATGGACAGGCATCATTGTAGGGACCAATTTCATGTGACAGAATACACTAATCACATTAGCTTGGGTACGTGCATAGAAATGCGAACAAAGATACTAAATTGATTAAACAAGGAAAATTCTAAGTTACATGTGTAAAAAGTGAGACACAATTTAAAAAAAAAAGAAAATATCCAAAAACTTGTTCAGCTAGGTCATCAGTATTTTAAAGGCTAGAACTGATCATTTAAAACTCTTAAATGGAACCAACACATCCTCTGTTCTACAACTTGTACCCCAGTCCAGATCTGCTGATGTGGCAGAAGAGTGTCATCGCAAAACACATCCCTAAGACCTGTCAACAACAACAACAACAAAAAAAACATGATCATCTGTGCAGTTCTTTATTTTTCATGTTTAACTTAAGACACATTTATATTCCAACCAGTTTAGGGTGGAACCCGCCTACAGCCCGAAGACGTATATATATATATATATATATATATATATATATATATATATATATATATATATATATATATATTTAATTAATTAATTTTTTTACCTCAATAATACAGAGGATAATAATGGAAATCCCAATGTTTAGGAAATTTTCTTCAAACCAGTTCCTCATCTTGTCCAAACAGCCCTGCGGACCAAAAACAGACGATTTGGACTAAACTGGAAAAAAAAGACTGAGCCATGCTGATGTTGTCACATGGTAAGTGTAGCATTACTGTACCGTTGATCTGTACTGTCCCGTCTGTGAGCCAATGCAGTTATTCGAGCAGCAGGACTCAGGGACATTATCTCCCCAGTCTGATACATTGTGCACACCGCAACAATCAAACTGGAACAAAACAAATTAGGAATTAATTAGGTATCGCAGTGATTCTCAAACTTTTTATATCATGGACCACTGGGAAAAAAATACTTGGATCACGAAATATCACTATCATGACCATCATTGAAATACAGCAGTGAAGTAGGCCTTAGTGTTCATCAAAAATGTGCCTTGTATTTTTGAAAATAAATACATAAATAAATAAATTACCTACATAAAATTTTAAACCAAATGGTTCTTGGTGATTAAAATGTAAACTAAACCTGAACTACTTTGATAGCAATTCTTTTGTCTACCACTAGAAGGAGTCAGAGTACAACTTGTGGTAAGTGTTCCCGAGTTTGAGAATGACAGCAATATAAAGTGTGACAGAAAAGTTCCAGCACAAGTGTCATAAAAATATATTTCAAATCCCAACTACAAGTTTTCCCCTTTGAAGTAATCCCCCCTGTAGTCTAATGCACGCTCCTCGTCCCGGCAGCACATCTTCCATCCACTCCTGGAACCGTTATCCTCCACAACTCTATCATCATGACCATCTTGATTGTGGTTGAGCACATCTTCAAAATGGATCCCCTTTATGACCCCATTGAGCTGAGAAATGAACAAAATATCAGCCAGAACCAGGTCAGTTGAATCGGGAGGCTGCACCAGCACTATGCTGTTCTTCTTGGCAACCAACTGTCAAATGGGTGTCCATGGTAAAACAACTACTTGTTGTCCTGCCTGAATGAAGCAAACGCTGGAGAAACCGCTTGGTGACTATCTGCTCCACATTGAAAGGGAAAAGTCGTATTATCTTTTTATCTACATATCTTTTGGGGTTCTTGGAAGTTTTCTGACACTACTTGTATTTCGTGTCTGGTGTGATATGTATCTCACCGTTTTCTGGACCAGATCCCATTCACTGCGATACTCATCTGGATTTTTCCCTTCTGCTTCCTTCAAACCATCGTTCAAATCATGCTCCACCCATTTAGTAATCTAATGAGGAGCAATAGATTATTGGCATAACACTTGAAGGCACACAATAATGAAGAAGAATGTGTCCTGGGCATGGCCTAACGTCTTTCTCGTAGAGGAGAAGCAAGCACGCAGCCGTCAGCTCCACCAGTAGCAAGATGAAGAGCATCAGGAAGAACTGACGGCAGAAACAGACACGCATGTTAATGTCACGCTTTCAACTGCCGCCATTTGCATTATTAACGCAGCACATGACGATTCATGGTGAAGGACAACCTGTGTAAATTCTGCTTTACAATTATCCTAACCTTATTAAACTGTACACAGGACATTCAAAATGAAGTTGCAAGCGATGGATCACAGATGGTTACCACAGCTTTACTAAAACTGGGAGGCACCCCGAGACAATTTGTGAATGTATTGTAGATATTTGGGCTAACCATTAGTCACGTTAGCTGCTCATGTATCTGCTTACACTCTTAGAGCTTCCGCAACATAATTTTTGAGGAGCCGCACGAGAGGGAACTTGTCATGTTAAATACCTATGAAAAAAAAATACAACAGAATACAGTTTTGTTCCTGTTGCCTTTAAAAAAAAAAAAAAAAAAAAAACATACGCTAGTCTGCATGCCAGTGTGCATTTTAGTGTGCATGCAATAATACGGTGAGACTTATGTACGTGTTAAATACAGAAATCACACCCGTAAATGAGACGCTGTCTTTTATTACGGTGCGACTTATGGTCCTGAAAATACAGTACGAGTGTAGCACTCGATTTTCTGGGGGTGGTGAGTGCTATTCCGACATCGGAATTCGTGGGAGAAAGAACAGCACACGGAGAGGGAATAGCTCCACATACGACTATTATTCACTCGTCGGCTCACCTCACATAACGCATCCCCCTCTCCATATCCCTCCGCCAATACAACAAAACAATACTTCCCCTAAATAAGAAATAAAATAGATCTATACAAATACAGACATCCTAGTGAAAATAAATCCTCTCACACGAGCAACAATGGCAATATTCAGAGAAACAAAATGTTCCTCATCCATGGCCTTAATTAAGAGAATTGTTTGATGTTGGCTACAAGAATGATTCATGGTAAATGTGTTGTTATCACTTTCTGGTGCTCAAAATATACCCTCCTAATTTGAACCAAAAAAAGTTCATTTAGCTCAGTCACTGCCATTGACGGATATAGAAGTCAAAAAGTACATTTATTTTAACCTGGGCTGGCAGTGAATGAGTTCATTTGCATTTTTTACAATTGGAATCATTAGCAAGTTTTTTCTTGTCAGTTAACTTCTCTAAGTTCTGGAACAACATTGTTTTGGAATCATAAGAGTTTAGCCAACACTAAGTAGTTTAAAATGCAATATGTAATTCAGGTAACAGAGCGGTATATCATTCTTTAAACAGCGTACGTTGACAGGAATGTGGTAAGAATAATCTGTTGGACTTTGGTGACCAAGAACTTTTTGGATTATATTATAAATATCTGAATAATATATATATTTTTTTTAAAGTACGGTGCTGTACTGTGTGTGTGAGTGTGTGTGTGTGTGAGGTACCGTCAGCAGGAGGCAGCGGTTCTCTTTTAGAGCTCCCAGAAATCCCAGGAAGGAAACGCATGAGATGATGATGCCACTGGTCAGCAACATGTTGGCTATATTAAAATGGTTCAGGGAAGGTGTGATTGCAGTCAGTTTGAAGTTCACCATCATGTACACGCCGAAGCCCAGCACGGCCACGCCAGACATCTGACACCGCAGAAAAAGAAATCACTTCAGTAGAGGGAACATGTTCTATGGAAACGCTTCTTCTCTCCTGTACTCACCTCAATAGTTTTGTAAGCAGTATTACACTGTTCTTGGAGGTGTGGGTTTTAAAATTTGTTCTCACTTTGTCAGGTCATTTACACTCAGACCTTGTTTGCATTTATATGACTACTACAGTTTATAGACCTACAGTATATACATCCATCCATCCATAATCTGTTCTGCTTCTCCTCACAAGGGTCGTGGCGGGGGTGCTGGAGCCTATCCCAGGTGTCTTTGGGAAGTAGGCGGGGTACACCCTGGACTGGTACCCAGCCAATCGCAGGGCACAGAAATACGTACCACTAATGATGGGTAAATGAAGCTTCAAATCTGCTTCATAAACCAGTTGTAGTATTTTTGGACTCCTGTAGATGGCACTCCCTGTTCAACATTGGGCTGAAAGCACACGGACTTGCCATTTTTTAAACCCTTCATTTAAACCAACAGTGCCATCTAGAGGACTCAAAAATACAACAACTGGTTCATGAAGCAAATTTGAAGCTTCATTTTCCCATCACTATGTACAACCATCCGCTCTCACACTGACATCTTGGGACAATTTACAGTCTCCAATCATCCTAGGATGCTCATTTTTGGAATGTGGGAGGAAACCGGAGTACCCGAAGAAAACCCACGCAGGCACGGGGAGAACATTTACCAGATATACTGAGTTAGAAGCGAAAATGGTGCACATCGTTTAAGTTGTTCAGTATCAAAGTAGTTTAGGTACAAATATACTGCTAATGAATAATAATAAATACTAATTAACTTTAGAAGCTAAGTTGTTTTTGTAATGGTTGGATTTGACACGTTTATGGCATCATAGCAAACAAAACAAATGAATCAGAGACATACGTACAAAACAAAGAAAGTTGGTGACACACATGGTGTACTTTAAACACTTGAGGCAGCCGTGGGTCATCGTGTGAAGGCTCTGTTAAGACAGGTTACAAATTCATGAAAAAGCATATTAAAAAAGAGAAGCTTTTTGAAAAAATAACTATTTTTGGGGGTAGGGGGTTATATGCTGAATTTGCCTTCACAAATCAACAGTCACACTTTGGGGGGGAAGTGATTCTGACTCATCTCATTTCCTGTCTTTTCTTCCACGTTTACAATGAGAAACTGTCTTTCAAATCCATTTTGGACATTTAGTGTTATATTTTACTTATTAGAACAAAGCTAATATCGCCACGATTTGGTCAAATGTGAAGATGCTTCCACAAATGTAAAATTATTATTAAAATTATTTGAAATCAAAATTGCGGCCTAACTAGCCTAACTCAGCAAATATTCAAGACAAATTGTCACAACAGTCAACGTATTATTATATATATAGCATGTATTATTCTAATGTTGAAAATTTAGAATTAAACAAGTAGAAAGTTCTAAAAGTAATTAGACTAACAAATAATATTATTATAAATGTTTTGGTCATGGTTGCTACTATTCCAGCATTATTTTTCCAATTACTTCATTGACTGTACATGTTGGATATTACAAGTGTTATTTTTCTTCAGAAAACATTTTACATTACATGATCATTTGAAGATGAGTGTAGCTTAGTTTCACACAAATAATGCGACACTTAAATTCAAAGTCTACAAAAGACAAGCTGACTCTTACCTTTTTTTGCAGACAATTATGAATGATTTATTTCTTGGTTGTTTTTGACAACTCTGCTGCTGCTTACACTTCCTCTTCTCTTTGTACAAAGGACTGAGATGTGCCGTATGGGGCTTTCAGCACTGTCTTACTTCCTCTTTCTTCACATTGGCTGGAAAATGTATGAGTGAGAAAGTTCAGCGTGGAATAAACCAAAATAACATAGTAGACTGGTTTTAATTTTAGGCATGGACATCTGCAATCTGAAAAGCCTGCTCTCATCAAGGTGTCAAAGTGCGCTCCTCCTGAACACAGATGCAGACAAAGTCTCGGGGTCCTATTTTTGTGCCCAGTGCAAGTTCAGAACAAAGTGCGGTCAAACTGTTTTGGTATTTTCGTTGAGGGGTGCAGATAGAAACGGACCATGGCCGTGTTGTAGGAGTAAACACTCGCATTCGACTTGCTTCTCAGCCCAAGGAAGAGGTTGTGCTCATTCCTTTAAATTCAGCACAGGAGAGGTGCACACTGACAAAAAAAGTCTGTTGAATTTACATGAAAAAGTATGGACATTGGTTGGACACGAAAATCATGTTTCATCAACATGAATAGTGGAGAAAATCATGTAGCTTGAAATGAGCTCTACAGTCGGGCTACAAAGTCAAACCAGGAAACGCGACAATATGAACCCAGTGCTCAGGGTTCTGCGTGTGCTTTCTGTTGTTCAGAGACTTGAAAACAACACTGACATGTTGGTACCACATGACACTTCTCTGACTCTGACAACCTCAGGGAGTGGTCGCCTGCTGGTGCTCAAGACAGAACTAAAGACGTTTTATGCAGCCAAGTCAGTCTTGAACAACCTATCACAAGATGTGATCCAGAGAAAATGTTCAAATCTAAGGTGAAAACATTTCTATTTTAGCTCTTGACTTTTATTTCAATTCATTATGTATGTAGAATTGTATGTCTATTTTCATTTATGCTGGCATAGTTCTATGTCACATTTTGTTATGTTTTGTGTATGTAAACCATTTTGAATTGCCTTTGGCAAGAATTGTTATCGACAAATAATCATACCTAGCCTATAAGGACAGTTTGAAATAATAACTAAAAAGTTCACAGGTCAGGGCCAAAAAAGTGAACGCGGCTTGTGCATAACTCAAGGAACCACTGTACTGTACTGTATGTCCATTAATTGTTACATACTATTGTAAAACCTTTTTTAACTGTACGGAGAATGTTTTAATAGCATGTAAAATTCTATCGTAGCAAAAATTGGGTCAATTAATTTATTTCAAATTCAGAGGCCACTCCCAATGTTTATGCGCAACATTTGGGGTAGCAATTATTCAAACCTTCGCAAGGTTTGGCGTTCACATGGAATCCCACATTTATTTTAAGATTCAGTCACAAGAGTTGAGGTTCAAACCCTCAGCAAACCCGGACGTTTGGCTGGATCTTGTAGTGCTTTTTTATTTTCAATTTACTTTTTTAGCTTAGTTTAGCACACTGTTCAATGTGAGATCTTCTGTCAAAGAAACTTCCCGTACATCATTACGTGGATGCCACCAAGTGTTCAGAATGAGTCATCCCAGTTGAATAAAACGTTGCCTAAACAACATGACAAACCAGTGTTGGCAAAACTAAAACGGTAAATGGAAGCTATTCGACAATGTTACATGGAGCCTCGCTTCATTCAATTCAGTTCTTTGCATTTCGACTTGTACGACAACATATTTGGATTGGGACTTTTTCCTGCCTGACTGGATATTTGAGCTTCATTGTACTTATTTATTGATTGATAGTTAATATTATTCTGTGTTTTATACAAAATGTGTATTTTCTGAAAACATTTCAAATATTATATATATATATATATATATATATATATATATATATATATATATATATATTATATTTTGTATAGACTTCTTTAATAATAATAATATTCCCTTTATTAGTCCCACAATGGGGAAATTCGAGATTCGAACCCAGGCCTCCTGGGGAGACTGGGTCCTGAACGCGGCGCCTTAGACCACTCGGCCATCCTGGCAGCCTATCTTACAATATATTTACAGTCACCTCAGCTATTCACGGGCAATGGAGACGTACAGCATGCAAATAGCGCTAATCAGCATAATATTACAATTACTTTTTGTTATAGATCATAATTTTATTGATCTAGCCTACTTGGTAATAGATTTTCCTCCTTGTGGCCCCTGAGCTAAAGTCAATTTGACACCTCTGCTCGAAGTGCATTTTGTTGGAAACGAAACATTACCTAATTTCTGAAATCAACAACCATTAGTCACCAAAATTTATATTGCAATCTCTACGTATGCTCACATCAACCTCTGAAAATATTAGGATGATCAAACAAGTATTACAGATTCTAAGCCTCACAAGAAAGTTTATGTCACTTAATGAGAGAAACGCTTTGTCCATAAAATACAAAATATGGGCCGATCTTTTTCACATTTTTGAGGTTGACGTTGGCGTAAGCAGAGATGTCCACATATATTTTGGGGAAAAGTGATCAGAGAGTCATCCCGACAAGAGTGGTCGCCTCTGCATTCGCTAGTATTGTCTTTGTTTTTGTCATTTTCATACGTTTTTGGCAACTCTACGACACTTGCTTATACGAGAAAAGAGCTGCTAAGCATTAGAGCATCAACTCTCTGACTTTTTTTCCCCACCAGCCTACACAAACCAACAAAACTTTTCGGAGGAGCGCGGAGCGACTGTGCTACACTGAGCATTGTGATGCTAGAGGAGGAAGGGGAGGTGTATGGGGCCATTATTGTAGCAAAACCATTTATAAATGTGTATTTCAATCCACAAATGGATAAAAAAAATCCTCTGTATCTGTAACCACAGTCACAAATGTGAAACATGACTCTGCAAATGCGTGACTGAAGTCACAAATGTGTATGGAAGTCACAAATGTGTGACAAAATCTGCAAATTTGTAAAATTGATTTGTATATGCGCAAACACATAATTAAATGCGGACAGAAATCTGTAGAAGCGGAATCCGTAAACACTGGGCTTTTGATTGGCTGTGTTCTTACAAATGACCTATGCTACAGTCCTGCTGTGGACGACACACAAATCCATGTGGCGATTTGCAAGTGTATTGGAAGACTTGTGTGTGGCTCCATAGGTACACATTCAGACCACAAGGGGACGCTTGTATTCTACTGTTGCAACAGATGGAGTCTAGTTGGCGTGCAGTGTTTACAGAAAAAATAATAACAATGGTCCCCCCCCTCCCCCCACCAACCAGTGAACAATAGGACACTGGCTGATGATCTGAACATGCTCTACTGCAGATTTGAAAAGGACAACTGCACCCATCCACATCTACCACCACCAGCAACTACCATACTCACACACCAGACTCCTACTCCAGCCCTGGAGATCAACAAACAGGACATAAAACGACTCTTCAGACGGCAGAAAATCAAGAAGCCTGCAGGGCCGGATCGGGTGCCGACCTCCTGTCTTAACACTAGAACGGCCTGGAATTTTCTTACCCACCTTCTCAAGACTGGAGGGCAGCCAAATTGCTCTTAAGATTTAAATGACCATATTTCCAAACGACACATCAGTTGTAGGTGCTATTTCTATATTTGGCACATAAACTAAACGCAGCAGATTGTGAGGCGCATGCTAGCCCTTGCATGCTCGCTCTCAATCAGGAAACAATAGCACACCACAGTTTCTGTAAGAACTCTCATGACAACATGTCAGAGGAGGCATGTGACTAGTCACCACACTCCTTAGAGTCACGGTTTTAAATCAAAACCAAAACTATCACTGAACAGCATAAAAGCAAACAATGAAACATAGGAACACAATTAACACAAAATATACATCTCTCATACCATTCATATCCCCAAAAGAAATAAAAATAACACAAAAATAGTAGTGCATTGCATTCTGGCAGCCTATTAGCCTCAGATGGCTGGTTACAAAGATGTGAGTGGTGTGCTTTGGGCAGTGTGTTTTTGTTTGTCTGTTGTTTGTCTAAACCTGTGGTGTTTCTTGCTTGCAATAACATGAATGATAAGACAGACTAGGACATCATAATTTATTTAAGTGCTATAGTCTCAAACTATAGCTAGCAGGGTGTGCTGACATGCACTCTGTAATGCCCTATAGCGTCATCTGCCCTTGCTCGTGCGGACAGCATGTGTACAGATCTGTGGTTCTCAGCCTATTTGCAAGACGTGGCTCATTACAGGTAGCTCAGTCTGTTTTGGGGGAATTTATGCGACTTTAAAGAAAATACGATAATCCAAGAGCCTGCAATTAGCCACTTTTCTTTTGTAAATGCAGCCATTACCTGCCAGATTTGCGGCGCTCACTGCTCAGACACACTATCTCCCGCTAGCTCCCTACAACTTTACAACTGAATGGAAATTCATGAGATTTTTTCCACAGAAAGATATGTTGACCAACAGAGGAGTCTTTGTTGGGCAAGTCTGCAACTCCACATTGTGTGATAAATAAGCATCAGCAAATCGAAGATTATTTCTCACAAAATAATGTCTAAACAGTCAATAGGGA
The DNA here is from genome assembly GCF_059441095.1 of Idiotropiscis lumnitzeri. Taxonomy (NCBI): domain Eukaryota; kingdom Metazoa; phylum Chordata; class Actinopteri; order Syngnathiformes; family Syngnathidae; genus Idiotropiscis; species Idiotropiscis lumnitzeri. The sequence continues at coordinate 42,080,619 of NC_142391.1, read as the reverse complement.
TCACCTGTCATTTTTCTTAATACTCTGCAGGTTAGGCCCAACAGAAAATGCGAAGGGATACCGACAAAATTTGAAACCAGAGAATGGCTACTCTTATATACTGGGGGGCAGTTGTAAAATTCTGTGATAGGATGGGAAATCTTATTTCTTCGGTCGTCAATATTCAAGTTGCCCTGTGCCATACATTTCTAAGAGACTCACTGAATGCTTCCATAAACAACAAAAGCAGTCACTGCCCGAGTTTTTAGTTTTTATCTGATCATATTTGTATTTTTAATATTGTTTTAAATCTTTTGTAAAGTGCTTTGTTACAGGTGCAGCTCTTATGAAATGCTATATAAATAAAGCTGTATTGTATTTATTTATTTGTTTTGTATTGTATTTATTAACAGTTTGACCTATTTTGCTAACAGAAAATATTGGCAAACAAAAAGAAATGATTTAAAAATAAATACACAGAAACAGATGGAGTGTGTAAAAGTGTGGCGTACTCTCAGACTGGTATATGAATGGACAAACAATGCCGCTTACTTGCCGTCAGGAGAAGTGAAGCCACGGCCGGCCATCTTAAATTGCCACTCGCTATGCCCGCCTAATTTAAATACATTGGTTCCTCTGGTATTTTCACGTTTTTTTTCTGAGACAAAAATGCCACCATGCATGGCATACAATTATACTAATAATTATGGGAGAAGTGCTACAAGTGCATTTCATTGATAAGAATGGAATTTTAAATTTTCACTCATAAGGTAAATTTGCTGCAAAATGTATGCTAACGTGTCAATTACAAATCACGCTTCTGAGATACCATACTCGGAATGGTTGATGTAAACAGTGAAATTGTTCTTTGAGAGGCTTTCATGTCTCCATACAGGAATCCCAGTTTAAAACGCACATTTGGAGGCAACGTAAGATGGCTGCTCTCTGGCGAGCCTGATCGAGTAAAGTAACACTGGCATAGTTCACTGACTCAGTCAACGAAGAAGAAGGAAGATGCCGAACGGCTATTGCACTCAAGAGGCTTTGGACATGATCCTGAACCAAATCAACCCTGACGACTCAGATCGAGATGACATTGCTCTTCAGCCAAGTTCAGACACTGAAACTTCTTATGGTAAGATTTCCTACACATCCTATTTTCATTTCCTAATCACAGAGGTGGGTAGAGTAGCCAAAAATTGTACTCAAGTAAAAGTACTGTTACTTCAGTACAATATAACTCAAGAAGTAAAAAGTAGTCATCCAAATAATTACTTGTGTAAAAGTAAAAAAATTAATTGGTGAAAAAACTACTTGAAGTACTGAGTAACCGTAGCAACGGCTGATTTAATTTTGTATATTGTTTTGTACAAACATTCAATCAGACAAAAATACAAAATAATCATCTTCCGGCCAATTAAAGTCCATCAAATCTATTGAATAAATTAAATTTAATTAAAAATAAATAGTTTAAAATAACCGTAAGGTAAATTCAAGTACTTTAGTAAATAATAGAAGAATAATAGTATAAATAAAATAAATTAAGTAGCACAAAAATTCAACCTTTTTTTCTTTCTTAAACAAATGTTATTTGAAAGACAAACAATTGCCTATCCACAGGGGCACGAAGAAAAAAAGCCCTTACCTTAGCCCTCCATGTTTCTTCTAGTTTGGTGTTAAGTTCTTGAACGCTGAAATCTCTTTTTGTTTAGGCAAACAAAGTAGACACCGACTAGTAGGGTTTCAATTCGATTTTCAGTAACCGATTGCCCGAACTGTTTTGGTTTTTAATACACGTGAGTTCGCTGTCTAATGCCGCCATAATCACCGTAGACGCTACAATATGTTAGCATAATATTTTCCGTACCACAACCGGAAATTGCGTGCGGTGTTCCATCAGACGCACACGGCAGCCTGTACATGCTAACGAAGGCTAGATTTCAAACATGACAGTCCCCGTCATAAATTAAATCTCGCATCAGCTGCGACATGCTTCTTTTTAAGGTGCTCGTTGATTACTGCTGTGCTGCTATGAAAGAGAGGTTTACATCGTATTCAGTAATTGTGCGTTGGCAGTTTGTTTCCAGCACAGACATGAGAGAACGGCTCTGGATAACATGGCGTGCAAATCGATACTTTTATTTAGGAGATTTAAGTAACGAGTTAAATGTAGCGGAGTAAGAGTATAGTTTCTTCTACACAAATCTACTCAAGTAAGAGTAAAAAGTATAGAGGTACAAAATTTCCCAAAACTTACTCAAGTAAATGTAGGGGAATAAATGTAACTCATTACAACCCACCTCTGGCTGATTATGGCAGTCGTGTTTTGGGAAAAGGTGAACACAATCAAACCAATACATATTTAACACTTTCAAAAAATATGATCACTGTACAGACAAACTTCACCACCACCAGAAAAGAGAGGTCGACTGGAGACTCACACTTGGCCAACAGAGAATGCAAAGACGGCACTGTGTGGCATGAAGGATAAGTCGGCACACCTGTCCATCAAAGCCCAATTGAATATTACACCGCCGAGGGAGAGCCAACTGCTTTGGTCAAAAGAACAGTGTCGAGTCGTTTACAGAGTTTCCTCACTTTTGTCTCACTTGACATGCTTACAACTATCCAGCGGTGGACTGTTCAGCATGGATGCCAGACACAGCAAAGCAATTGGTTTATGTCACGCCATGAACTAAAGGTATTCATTGCCATTGTCCTATTGCGGGGGTTGATGAAAATGCCATCGCTGCACGACGCATGGTCATCCAAACTGGGGCAGCCACTGATGGCCCGAGACCGCTTCAAGGACATTATGCGACACCTGCGTTTCGACGACAAGGACTCGCGTAGTGAACGAGCTGAGTCTGACAAGTTTGCTGCAGTCTCCGATGTTTGGCAGGCTTTTGTTGAAAATTGCATCACATCTTACAACCCAGGCAGGTACATCTCCATTGATGAGCAACGTTTTCCGACAAAGACTCGCTGCTGTTTCCTGCAATACCTTGCAACGAAACCTGCCAAGTTTGGCATCAAGTTCTGGGTAGCATGTGACTTGAAATCCAAATATGTTTGTAATATCATGCCATATCTTGGCAAAGACCCCAGTCTTCCCAAAGGAGAGAGACTATCTCAAAATGTGGTGATAAAGCTCATGGAACCTTTCATGGACAAAGGAAGAACCGTTACCACAAACAACTTGTTCACATCATTGTCACTTGCTCGACGACTACTCAGCCGGAAGACCACACTCCTTGGCACCGTTAACAGACTTTGCCGAGAGCTACCAGAATCAGCCAAAACGACGTTGAATCTTAATGAATTCAGCACTCAGGTATGTGGTAAATATTTTGTTGTTGTTTTGGATCAGGGGGTGAAGTGTCATTGGGCTGTATGTGATGTGCTACCATAAGAACAACAACATAACATAATAATCTCATTTTATTCATCAGGTGTTTTCAACATCTGATGTCACACTGACACTTTATGCACCCAAACGGAGGAAGACCGTCTGCATCCTCAGTAGCATGCATAGCAAGGTTGAGATTGGGGATACCTGGAAAAAAAAAGCCAAACACAGTCACGGACTACAACACCAGGAAGTGCGATGTCGATGTCATGGACCATATGGTGCGGGATTACTCTGTGCGCTCAGGAACACGGCGATGGCCAGTCGCTGTGTTTTACGACATCATCGACATTACAGTACTGAATGCCCATGCGCTTAATCAGGAATGCACTGGCTTGAAGGAGAGACGGGTGGACTTCATTGTGGAGCTTGCAAGTGAGCTTGCCCAGTCACATGTGGGAGCCAAGGAGGAAAATAAGGACAAGTTACTTCGCCAAGAACCTCCCACACCTGGCGAAGGGAAAAGGGCAATGTGCCAAGTTAACTGTCGGTGCAAGAACAATCATGCCACCGTGCGCTGTGTTGATTGTTACAAGTACACATGCGGCAAATGCCGAAAGGAGACGGAGTGGCAGTGCCAATTATGTTCGGACAACCCCCACGACTCTAGCTAACATATGTACTGAAATTTCAAATTGTGGTGAATAAAAATATTGCAATACTGTAAGCATGCAAACTCTTCTTTCTCATGCCATGACAACAAAAAGCAAAACTATAATAGTTCCCTTTCCCCAGTAGTAGTTGAGTAGAGAGCGGTTGCCACATTTGCAGAACAATGGTGAAAAAAATGGTCCTACAACTTGGTATGGAAATTAGAAAATGCAAATTACTGGGCTGTTGTGTAACTGACCCATAGTCAAGGTTCTGGCTTTGGCTGTCAGCTAAGGCTCTATTGTGTGAAGTTTGCATGTTTTCCCTGTGCTTCTGGCTTCCGCCCACATTCTGAAAACATGCATCCAGCGTTGGTTGGTATAGCTCCAGGGATGATAGGAGACAAAATGGGTGGCTGTTTTAAATATTTCCCAAGTGTGTTTTGGTGCACACGGTGAATGTATTAATAAAGCAGATACCACAGGAAGATGATGGTGACTTGAAGTATCAATTTATGACTTCTATGGGGACATAGTAGGACTCTCACATGTTAAGTAATTGTATTAAAAGCATTCCATTATAAGTATTCCCATTTAAAGGGACAATTTAATGAGCTTAACATCTGCACTGTTGGAATTTAGTTACCAAGCAAATGTGAATTACTAGGGAATAACCCCTTAATTAAATGTACTCAGTGCATGTTCGTTTTTATATTCAAGAAAGGAAATGGTATAATAAAGACTCTACAACTAATCCAATTTTGTTTTCATATAGTCTCTTCAAGTCTCTGGAGTTCAGCAAATAGAACAAGTCAAATATCCGGGCAACTTTTCTTATCCTCACAAGGACCCGCATCAATATGAAGGTAGTCTAAAAAATGGTGCTCCTAAAATGCAGCTCTCCACAATAAATAGGGTCCCTCACACTCGACAGGTTTTTCTATCATAGATCATGTAGGTTGAAATTGTTCTCCCTCCGTCTCTTGGGTCCAAGGCCCCCCTGGTCCCATGGCTTATCCCAAAAGGTCCAAGTTACCTCCGTCTTCTGGCATCCTGAACTCGTATCTTTTGTATGGGCGTCCAAGTCTCAAATTATTGTGTTTAGATGTGTGGGTGCCGTGACTCGGCCTTTGTGACCCCTGTTGTGCCAGCCTTGTGTCAGATCTCAGATGTCTTTGGCTCTCCTATGTATGTGTCAGATGTGCTTTATCGGTGTAAAAAAAGTGTGAAGTATTGTCACTTGGATATGCAGGCGGTGTGTCCATCCATCTATTATCTGTACCGCTTCTCCTCACGGGTTGCGGGGGCAGACAGTGTGTGTGTATGTGTATGGTGCAAATATGGAGTACCGGTCATGAACATTTGAACTAAGTAATATATGAATATAACATTTGAGAATAATTAAAAACCAGTAAACATTATTACTGTGCACTGTACTTTTCGTTTCAGTTGATAAATGCTTTTTGTTTAATAAATACTTAACGTTTACAACATAGCATCGGAACATCCGGAAGAGTGGTGTATTGCGTAACCCAAAGCCGCCGTGGTGAAAAAAGGAAAGTTAAGCTAACGCGTATGGTTGAAATTGGAACAGAAAATCACCCACGATGTACATTGTCGTGGGAAGAATCGAAATATAAAATCTCCAACTTAGAACAGAGTCAGAGCTGTTAAGTTCCAAAGATGGGTTGTTGTAGATATTAAAAGTACAGTCGAAAAACTGGAGCCAATCCTCATCCAAATAAATGTGCATGTCTAATCATTCCCACTTTGGTCTCTGTAAATACCCCTACTGGTAGTTCATGCCCCACCCATCCTCACCGTGATCAGCGAAGAAGCATTGTGCATGTCCTCCCAGGCTCATATACGAAACTCTGCAGGTGCATCTGCTCGCTTCCAAATTTCCTCATTCTCGTATAAATCAGCCACGAAGAGGTTAATCCTTTTGATATTTTGAAGTGGTCATAGGTTGGGACGTCCATATGTATTTCGGAGCCAATTGATGACCGTTTTTTTACATTATAAGCAATAAAAGTACAATGATTTCCAATGGAGTGTTTGTAATTAGTGACTCCAGCAGTAACGGAGAGCGGAGGGGGTGGCATGGCCAGATTCCTAATTAAAAGTAGGCATTTTTCAAGTCGTCACTTATTTCCTAATTTCATCAAAATGAATGGATTAAAAAAAGAAAATGATTACTAATTTCAGTTTTCTGATAAAAAAATATACCTACTTAGCTTGTTAGTGAAAAATGGGCCATCTTGGCTGGACAGATACTTAAAGACAGGGGTGGGCAAACTTTTTGATTGGCGGGCCACAATGTGTTCTAAAATTTGACAGAGCATGGAGTGTTTTGGTAACCTCACCTCATCGGAGAAAATAAATATATTTAATTTTAAATGAAAGTGAACACAAGCATTCCAACAAAATATGTCTTGACACACTACGGTATTTAGAAAATAAAACATTAACAAGGTTTATTCATTTAATTTTTTTTTTCAAGTTCGGCGGGCCGGATTAAAACGTTTAACCGACCGCGTGTGGCCCCCGGGCCGTAGTTTGCATTGACCTGCTTTAAGATCAGGAAATATTTAAAAGACTGTCAACAGTTTACTGAAATTTGTATGCAAGTTGAAAGAATTATAGTGAACATTCACCAATGGATGAACTCTAACCTAAATCCTGTAGTAAGAAAATGGTATTTAAAAGAGGAGAGAGACAGAGGTGCTTGTTGCAGTACTCTACGCCAATCTTTATTAAACCAAGGGACACATTTTACATTAGAAAGATCTCACTGTACCATCTTCCATCTAGTGGAGGAATACTTAACTCTGCGCTCATTCAGGCCCGCCTTACAGGTGGTCACCATGGCATGATGTCAGTCATCTTCATCGCCTCATGCCGGGCGATGTGTGGTGGCTGTGTGGAGTTGGTTGCTTTATGTGTGACGCCATGATTGTAGAAGGGAGCGCGACTCCCTACTTTCCTCCCATCGCTTTGGCGCCCCCTCTCGCGTGGCGCCCTTATGCGCAGCATATGCCGCATACATTCTTTTTGCGCCACCAATTGTCGACCTGCGGTATATGTCAAGTGTCTTGAGATAACTTTTATTTTGAATTGGTGCTCAATATCCTGTCCTCTGTGTTGTCCATCCATCCATCCAGCATTTGTACCGCTTCTCCTCACAAGGGTCGCAGGGGTACTGGAGTCTATCCAGCTGTCTTCGAGGAGTTGCGGGGTACAGGTCATACCTAGTGGCAATTTAGAGCGTTCAATCGACCTGCCGTGCATGTATTTTGGAATGTGGGAGAAACCGGAATACCCGGAGGAAACCCACGCAGGCACGAGGAGAACATGCAAACGCCACACAGGAAGGCTGTAGCTGGGATCGAACCCACGACCCATCGCGATAACCAATTTGGCCAGTGTTTGTTGAAATTATTGACAGGTGACGGGATGGATGCTCGTTTTGCACATTTACTTCCGTCTGCATAAACACACGGCATGCTCTAGTCAGCCCCAGATGGCCTTATCGGCACGCTACGGAATAAACTATTAAATTAGTATTCATGACTAATTGTCTACTAGGAAGTCCACTGCGGTACCCAACTCACCTCAACAGTGACACAATTGAACGAGCGGTAATTTAAACACACCGAATCACTTGTATCACCGCATGGCCGAGAGTGGCGCTGTTGAGTCCTTATAGATAAACAAGTGGAAACATTACCAAGGTAACTCGGTTACACCCACCTATCACAGTTTTACTGAAAATAATGATCGATGCTCAGGCTTACACACGACAAAAATAAGTCAATGTTCGCCCGCACATTTTTCAAAGTGAATCTGCAAGTTTTTTCAACACGCAGCTTCAAGCAGAGATTGAGGGTGTAGCATTCTGGCCTGGAAGTCACATCATAGTATTAATTGACTCTTTTGTTCTTAACACCAATGGCGAGTGTAAAAAAAAATGTGAAATATGAAAAGGTAAATATTTCCTGTTAAAAATGGTCGCTGAATGTCATATTCATTTCTTGTCTTCATTCAAATTTTGCATGTTCTGCTTTTAACAATTTAAAAACATTTTCCTTGAGCAAAGCTAAATTGATAAGGAAATAAATTATGTGACCTGTTATTGTATAGATCTCAAAATTCAGTACTCTGTGGTGCAAAATGGTGCAAATGACATTTATGACGTTATAAATATTTAATATACATTTGACATTGATTTTATTCGTCATGGATTATGCCAGCAGTTAGTGTATTCCGGTGTGGGTACTAGATGTGATTGTGCTGCACGATTGTATATTAAAGGTAGTTTAGCACCGAGCATTCAAGCAGCCGCGAAAGAAATTACTTCCAGGTGTGCGAGCGACAGCGTGATGTAAGACAACGCTCTTTTTTCTTTAACCAATTCAACACTGGTTAGTTCGACCTGTTCACAGTAATACATTGAGTATCGATTTTGTTTTCCTTTTTTCATTTTATTTTTGCTCGACACGCAGTGAACCATCGTTCAAAACGGTATGTCAGCACATCTGCCATATTGGATTATGGTCGTCACATTAGCCATAAAATCAGCAAATAATAATCAGAAACCTGAGTTTGAAATGAATTAAAATCAGTATTAATTAAATTAATTAATAAAATTCATAATACCTGCCCCATTAGCATCATGTACTCCCCTTCAGTCTTAGTCTGGGGACAGGTCCGCTTCCAAGTCTTTCCAACAATTAGCCCACACAATCTTTAAAGTGACCCCGAACAAACTATTTGCCGCCCGGCAGGTGAGCAACCAAAAGCAGCAACCCTCAGGCGACCAGCGCTTAGGGGACACATCCATCACAAACATCTTCACACCTTGGTTTTACGAAGTATGCCACAATACTGTATTAAGCCACTAGATGGCACCAGTGGCCTGGTTTGGAAGCCTCAAGTAGTTGCCTGCCTTGCCTGCTGACTAAAATCTACTCTGAATGCAGCCTATAATCAGCAGCTTGCTTTTTATTCTTCATTTTTTATTATAAAAGTTACATTTATTAATTGCAAGAAGGCTTGCACGTGTTCATTTGGAGGCGTCGGTGTTGTAATGGTTTAATGGAGGTGTAAATCACACACATGCGCAAATAAGTCAACCTCTATTTCTTGGAATTTCAGATATATTGCAGATTGGGGGGGGGCGCATTTGGAACATATTGCCCGTGAAAAGTATAGTAAGTCAGTAAAAATGTTTAAAGTGACCATTTGTTTTCATAGTTAGCATTCAGATTTCACATTTACCATTTAGGTGGAACATCTGCTATTTAGACTGAAGCTAAATGTGAAAACTGTTGTGCTGTCATTTTCAGCATAAACACATAGTGGTGATTGGGGAGTGAAGAACACTTGAGCAAGACTCACTGCAGCACTTTATAGTGCACACACAGGCGAAAGGAAAAGTAAAACTTGAATGAATCCTTTGATGCTGTCTGAAAGAGATCATGCAAGTTACACTGACATGACATGACATTACGTTATATGCTAATGTCATGACATTTCGGTAATATGTGCAGCATGAAAGGCTTTTGGCTGAACGATTTAGTCTTGTTCCAAATGATACAACCTGCTGGTGCTTATAAGGTGTGTCTCTTAGTGACAGTTCCAACATCTATGGTGTCATGTCTCGATCAAATGTGACTTCATTTATACAAGCTGAGAAGCACTTTCCAGTCACTACAGGGGCACAGTGGGCTTTTATGTGTTTGTGCCCAAGTTCCCGAAGGGGATCCCTGGAACATTTTGTGTTTGCGCATTTACTGTGATAACATTTTCCTCGCTGAATCACAGGCAATGCTGTGTAGTGGTGGCACCTTTCCTCCACAGCTAACAGGGAACTCTGTGTGTTAGTCAGCCATTCCGGTAGCCACCACACTAAAGTTCCTTTGAAATGCCAGTTTGTTTATTGTACAGTAGTAAATATGCAGGATACCGTTAAGGAAACCTCATATTCACTGGATGAAAAGGCTGCATCGGTGTTGATGGCTCTTTTTTTTTTTTCTTGAAGCTCAAATCCGTCACATTGTGATTAGGGTTATTTTTTCAAAATCAAAAAAATACAAAAGACTCCACCAAGACTCCATCATGTGCCAATAGTCAGAAAGTAAATTTTGAGGCCAAACGCATCCGATATAGAGCTTCATCTCTCCCCCCTCGGTGTAAATCTGTATGTGTAGCCTACTTTCTGAAATATGACTTGCAAAGGACGTGATAGCTTGTTTGACTAACACTGCAGTCAGTCACTAGTGCTCTATTCTCCCTGCTGTCATCGCTCCTATTAGATGCAATGGAGGAATGTGCAGGCCAGGACTTCCAATTGGACAGCAGCCAACTGCCACACCTGCTTCTACCCCAAGCAGCAGGCCAACTCGTCAGCTTTTTCATTCGTTTGATTTATCCCAAATGATCATGCTACTCAACTCATGATGTAATATGCGCACAACCATTCATGACATCTAATCCTCTGCTGGTGATCAGCTCAGATTGCTGTTGTTGACTCCGTCCAATATGGACAGTGTGGAAATGGAGTCAATTCAAGTTAAAGATTGGGATGAGCGATCACTGGAGCGTACCGGAGCTTTGTAAGGACACTCGTATGAGGAATTCGGCGGAGACGTAAATTGTGACGTTGAAGTCCTGACACTGGACTCACAAACGTGCACATGCACGCAGTCTCACGCAGATCACGCCTCACCATATAAGCCATTTGAAAAACATGCAACTGTTGCAGACATCAAATTTGAGTTTTGCACATCACAACAAATAGTGATTACATTCTACACTTCCTATTTTACTTTTGGCTCAATATGAACAAAAGACCGAATTGCGTGACTGATTGTGACTTGCTGTATTGCGCAAAAGCCTCAAATAGCTTTGCTGTTAGAGCAATGCTATAATTCCATTTTAACTGGGATGCCACCCAGTAGAGTGCCGACAGTCACCCACTGCAATGTTCCGTCTCATGAAGAGCACACAACCTTTGCATTTGTTTTGAAACTGGTTTCTAGCTGATAAACAATGGTTGGCGCATGGCCAGACAGGAGGCTGCCAAATTGGCACCCCCGCCACCCATCCCCTTTTTTCAACTCCCCCCTCTGCTCCGACATGACGCAGCGTGGCTAGTACACACATCCTGCCTTTGTGGACCAGGAATTTTAAGAATGTAGACTGTTGCCCTTCTCCCTGCTGTTGCCCATCAGGTTGCTGGTGGACCAGCCTCTCACCTCCTTTGCTCTTATCCATGACAACCCCCCCCCCCACCCCTCGAGCATCCCAGTGGGTTCTCACCACAGCTGTCAGGGTATTTGTATAAGTAAGTTTGTGCGCTGTGGTGCGCGTCCTCCCACAACGACCTGGCCGCTTTGGTCTTGAGTGACAGCACCTGCTCTTGGAAGGCAAGCGGTGTGTCGTTGCTCAAACTTCAAAGCCACAATTTTGAACACATCTGTCCCCTCAAGGTTTTACAAGTTTGGCTTCTTTTCATGAGCAAATATGTCTTTGGCATGATGTCCTTGATGGTTAAGATCTCTGATCTTGTGGTGATGTGATTTTTGTCAACTGCTGCTTCCAAGTTCAGTAGCAAACACTTTAAGTCAACAGGATTCAAAAGGACAAACTAAAGAACCGGTGACAGCAAAGAGAGACTCCACCGTGATCTCACGTCACTCGCGTCTGGACCACAGAAACTCAGAAAGAAGGAGCATAGATAGACCTGTCACTTCAGGTGATGAATTTCAAATAGAGCGAATGCTGACATTTTCCTGCGATTCATGAGAGCTCGAGATTAGGCCTGTATTTCCTGGAATGTGGCCCATTCGGAAAGAGGATGGGGGGGAAACACAGGATGTCCCGAGCTGCAGTCCCACAGCATAACATTGTGCTGTTCACAGGGACTTTCTCCATTTCAGCACATCCCCTGTTAAAAGCTGCCACCATGATGGAGTATGTTTTCCTTTTCAGTGCTTCCATTACACCTGTTTTGACGACCTCCGTGACTTCAGTCAACTATGACGAGTTGTGTCTGCCTCTAAGAGTTGCCTAAATGAACTGACACATTTGACAGGGTGTGGTTAAATTGTTCCATCAATGCAGATTAAGAGAAAACTTCTCATTTTGAAGCGAAATTTGAAAAAGTGTTTCAAACACATTTTTTGTCAGTCTCACATGCCTCCGATGATGATGATGATGATGATTTCACAGAGGGGGTGGGGCCATGTGTGTCTATAAGTGCAGTGCCTGTCGCGGGAAACCTCTTCATGAGGTAGAGCTGGGCTGACCGTTAGACACATAGCGAAGCTGACTTGTGGACTTTATTGCAAGGTTCCTGTGGATGTCAGATTCCAGAGCTGACTAACAAGACAATACTCCACTTTGGGACACAGCTGTCTTTGAAATATATTTAAAAAAATATTTTCTAACTTGGTTCAAACTCTGCACCAAGGATGCTTTACCTAACTGTCAGTTTTCATCAGATCTTTTCCACCTTGTTTGTGGTCTGCAGCACTGTGGTGATGGTGAGTTGTTCTGCTCTGCACTCTCATCTATGGAATGTTTCTTTAAGTACTGTAAACTGTTGGCTAAGCTTTGACCCGGCTCCTTAGGCAGATGATGAATGCCCACCTGTGTGCTCATGTGCTGCCTCATCCCCGATGTGTCCAGCGGGTGTCAGCTGGGTGACTGACCACTGTGGCTGCTGTAAAATATGTGCACGGCAGTTCAATGAAGACTGCAGCGCGACTCAGCCCTGTGATCACATCAAGGGGCTTCGCTGCCACCTCGGGGCCGAAGGAGACCCTGGGAGAGGACTGTGCCGAGGTGAGAGTGCCGATAACTTGATGTGATGTTGGTGATCAGGCTTTACACATTATTTCACTTATGTGATCTCATGCTCATGTGAGACCTCTGAGAAATATTTAATGTATTATTGAATTAAGAAACTCTCTGATAAATATGACAGGAGAACATTGGTCAATTTAGGGCATTAAAATGGTGGGGCCCAAATTATTATGTTTTTTTGACTGGCACTCCAAATACCGGGTGGTACATCTTTGTGAATCCACACCAATTAGTTCTTTTTGTGGCCCACCTCTTTGTGTGCAGTTTTATGTAATCCTGCTGCTAATACACTACCTGTGAGGGGGATGAAAATACAAAATAGATAATAAATTTTGGTTGACTTTTGAGGGTCAATACAGCATTATATAGACACACTGGAGAGTTTTTTCACTCTATTCTACCCCCTTTCCCCCATTAATAACAATTTCTTGTGTGAATGATGGTAGCTGAGGCGCATGGTCTACCCTGCGAGTTCAACGGCCAGTTGTACCAACACAGTGAGAACTTCCAGCCCAGCTGCCAGCACCATTGCACTTGTATGAATGGAGTGGTGGGCTGCATGCCCCTCTGTCCTCACCAAGTGCCCCTGCCCAACTTGCACTGCTCACATCCCCGTTTGGCGCGGCCAGAAAACAGCTGCTGCGAGGAGTGGTTTTGTGACGACGACAACCACATCAGAGTGGAGCCAGAAGAAATGACACGCACCCCTGTGCCAGACAGTCAGCCTCTTCCAAACCACATCAGTGCTTTGCTGCCACCCTACCCACAGCTTCGCCAGCCAGCTGCCACTGGTGGGACCATGTTCAGAGGTAAGGCTAACAGTGTTCTAATTTGATGCCTTTCTTGATCATTAAAATGATCTATGGAGTGAATTTCAGTGAAGAACTTTTTTTTGCAATACATCAACCGTTTTACTGAACTGTGTACTGAACAGCATGGAAAAAAATATTTGGATACACCTCTTAATGATTTATCTAATAAATAATGGTGTGGCCTGAAACCTCTTACGTTGCCATTGCACAAACAAGACTTTATAAAAGTGTGCTTGTATTAGTTTGATGTGGAAGAACTTGAGTGCCCTGATCTCAACATCATCGAACACCTTTGGGATAACCAAAGCAGGAGGCTGTGAGCCTGGCATCACAGATTTAGGCGCACTCCAACATCTAATAGACACAATACCCGCAATAGATATTTGCTGCAAAACCCGTAATGGCAACAGTTCTTTTGACTGTACCGAATCAATTTATTCTAATGACTCCTCCCAAAAATGTGTTTTCTGAATTGTTCAGTGCCACGTCATTCTGTTTTTCTGGCCTGAGGTTCATATTCACTTTGTCACATTTTCATTTAGTCAGGGACGCTGCATTCAAAGACCGTAGGACAAAGTCATTTTCAAGAGAGACATCTTTACTTTCAGTAAAGCCGGAAACTCATGAAGGTGGCAATGCAGATCGACAGATAAATTAGCACTTAATCCCCACGACAGACCGATACAGAGTCTGCATCACTGAATCCGCCTGTCAATGTCCTGTTCTATTCTTCCATCACTCGTGACCAAGACCCCAAGAAACCTGAACTTGCTAGATCTCATCCCAGATCTGGTTACGACACCCCCAACATTTTTCAGGACAATGGTCTCTGATTTGGATGTGCTAATTTTCATCCCAATCGCCTCACACTTGCTTGCGAACAGCTCCAATTAGTGTTGAGGATTGCGGCTTGATGAAGTCAACAGAATCACATCTGCAAAAAGCAATTTCCTGAGTAGTGTGCGGCAGTACCACTCTTGGACGGCACGCCCACGGCTGAGGTCATCTTAATTATTTAAGTTCAGCCATTAAGGAGCGATCATTTCATCATTGTCTTTCATTTTGTCTTCTTGTAGGTTGAATGTCCAGCTGACCAGCTTTAGCCCATATAATTTCTGCACAGCTACAGTAATTGAATCAATCTCCTATTAATGGTCTTTGTTGTTAGCCCCCAAAGAGATAACAGCGCTCCCGCGGTCTGAAATGTTACTGGAGTCCAGCTGTTTTCCACAAACCACTGCCTGGACAGAATGTTCCACTTCATGTGGAATGGGGATATCAAGTCGAGTCACCAATAACAACCCAGACTGTCAGCTAATCAGAGAAAGCAGGCTTTGCCAGGTCCGACAGTGTCATCTGGAGCTTCCAATTACTATTAAGGTATGCGTACAAGCACTTAAAAGAGGAATATGAACACTCAGTGGGTGATAAACTGATCATTTGATGATTACATGATGTGATTTTTAAAGCATCAGCTTTCTGTTCTGTGCAGGGGAAGAAGTGCCAGAGAGGTGTTCGTCCGCAGGAGCCCGTTCAAATCACTTTTGCTGGATGCTCCACAGTAGAGCTCTACCGCCCTCGCACCTGTGAATCATGCCTCGACGGCCGCTGCTGCAGGCCCTCGGTCACCCGCACTGTTCAACTGCGTTTCCGTTGCCTGGACGGTGACAGCTTCTTCAGGAATTTCATGTGGATCCAGCGCTGCAGCTGCAGTAAAAACTGTCACACACATAGCAGACCCTCAAGCCCGTTGGTTAGCCTCCACAATGACATTCACACTTTCAGACCCTGAGGCTTACTCATCAGCTTTGGCCCGTAAGACTTTGCACGTACCCATTTTACCCCTTTCATCCTACCATCCCCTCCCTTGGCAAAATACCCGCTTGCACTTTAAGCTTCCTGCCACAATGACATAAGTTTGTCCACATTACAGGAGATGTGCGTAACCTACCACAAGAGCAGCTCTGAGCAGAACACACTGTGCGGCTCTATTAGACAGTTGGCAGAAATCTTGTACTGATCCCCCCCCCCATTTAATTTATTTGTACATTTTGTGTTCACAAACTCTATTTCCACAGAGGGTAATATGACGCCTAGTCTCCCAGAGTTGTGAAGATCAGTAAAAATGAGGATGATATTTGTCATAGAGTTTCAAGTTTTTGGGTCATCCACTCTGAGGGATTGTTTCTGACATATCACTGTATCTTGACTTCACACATACTGCATATGTGGAGTGATATTTTTTGGGGATCACCTCATTTTTCGGGGTGTGATATTTTTTCCATTGTGTGTTGAAATTGACAATAGCGTGCTTTATTTTTGAAAAATGTTGCATATCGCTGGCAATGTCAAACCTCCAATGTCGTACTGACCAGTTTAAAGTGTTTGAAATATTTGATGATGCGTTGTTAATAGTTGAACAAACGTGAAGTTTTTGGTGTCTGCGGAGAAGTGGAGATCTTGGAGGTAAAGGATTCCGCTCGAAGCCAGCGATATTTAAGACACAATTTTTTGTTTTTGTCTGTCCACACCTGGATATCAAATAAAAAAATATAAAAGGTCGTGTGTAATTTGTGAGTGATGTACAGTCGTAAACTAAGGATTTACATCTGTCATGTAGGGAAATGTTCTTATGATGATGTTGGAAAGCCACTGATTTATAAAATTAAAGACCTGGACAGAGTCAAATAAGATATCTCATAAAAACTAGGTCTATAAAAACGAAATACATTTTAAATTTGTTACAATAAACGCATATAAATACAAAGTTGATGATGATTCCTTGAGACATGATGCATGCTGGTACTGTCAGTGATTATAGGCCTTGCTGAAAGGAAAACCCGAAATCAAACTTGAAACCGAGACCTCTGCCGCGTGGACTTACATGGTGTGCAGATCGACTCTGACGCATAAACATAACGTTTCACCACGAAATTCTTCACCCGTACCTCCTCCTTTCTCCAGTGATGATAGAGGAACTCTCTGACATTGACACGACCAGTCAAACCACTGGTAAAACTTCATCTCCATTGGGGCCATAGCGAGGGTGGACCGGAGAGAAAAATTGGCCCCGGAATATTTGACGTACACACGTGCACGCACAAACACACACACTCATATATTATATAGCTATATATCGATGCCATTCTGGCTGGATGATCCATTTTAGCGCATCTTTATCATCATCTTTATTATACAATTTGAAAAACAGCACAGCCATGCAGGCAAAGGCTTTTGTGTCACTGATGGGCACAAACGATCGAGGTTAAAGGCAGTCTCCAAGTACTAGCAGTTCCTTATGAATGTTCATTTCATGCTTCACTCTCCTGCATGGACTCTTAAATTGAAAGGGAATGATTGGGAAAATTAGGAAAATTGTGAAAGTTGGGAAAATTTACCTTCATAAATAAGTCAGCTGTGCTGCGCCCCGCAACGGTGAAAACCTCTCTTTTCTGTTCTTCTCTCTACTTTAACATAGGTTGAATTTGTGTTTCCTCCACCAAAGAAATATGGCACACCATTTCACCATGGGAACAGACTTAGCATTTGCTTTCGTCACTGGCAGTTTGCAGCTGCTTGATGACGGCGCTTGTACACACCAACTATTTGTTTTGTGTCAATTCAAAGAAACAATCATGTCACTTGAGTTTATGTACACAAAACTGGTGTTCCGTGGAAACGTTTTACTGTTCATTTGTTGATAAGACTTTCTGGTATTTTAATAACATGAGAAATATGCATATTGAAATTAGTGACAGTTTCTCATTTAGGTTAAGGTCAAATCTAATACTCCAATTTGGCTGCCCAAACTTCATTGACAATAAAAGACTTGAATTACCCAGTTAATAGTCAACAAATTACTTAAAAACTGCATACAAAATCTGTCAAAATTATCTCAACTCATAAATGTGGTCCATGGCAGAACGGAGCATACTTGTTATTATAGTTATTTTGCTGATAATTGAATTTGAGCAAAATAAACAATTCATTGCAATGTGTGGCTCCAATTAAACTCAATTAACAATGAAGCATTCGTAGAGGCGTTAGAACAAAAAAACGGACATGTCACGCAAAGTGAGCATAAAGTTAGTCTCGCAGTGTGTGTGCTGGATTCAGCGATGTGATGGACTTGGCAATATGCTGCACTGTGATGCTCTGCAGATAGCTTGTATTGGCTGGAAAGGCAGACTGGAAGTTGCAGGTGTTGTCCAGGCTCACAGCGAACTGTGACTTTCAGCATGGCCTTGACAGTGGAACAGGAAATATGTCGGAAATCATCTGAGTCTTAGAGAGTGTTGGAAGTTACCTTGCTGCCGCGCCAGCTGCTATCACAAGCAGAAAAAAACACAATATCATGTTTTTCCCTTTATCTCTCAGTTCTAATCTTTCTTTTCTCTTATTATGAATGAAAATGTGGGTATGGAAGATGTACAGGAAGAGAAGAAAGTCTACAAAGGAAAAACATGATAAAGTGAAACAGCAATTCATTTCCCCCCTCTATGTGGCATTCTAATTTTAAATGATAATTTCACTATTTATTTCTAAAACACCAACTGTGATGATGACCCAAGACATTTGCACAGTACTGCATACAGTATGCTGAACATATATGAGTCGGCATCCTGCCTATCGCAGTTGACTTTGGACGAGAGCTCGATGAGGTTACTCAAATATAAGAAACAACTCAAGCAAATGAAGTGGAATTTTTCACCAGAGTGAACTAATATCTAAAAGTGTCAACCAATCATTTTTCATTCAAATCTGTTGTTGCACATATTTCAAAGATATAATTTTGGTGGGTCTTATTGAGCAGGCAGAACTGATGGTCTTGCATTCAGATTGGAACTCCAACATGAGCAAGTGCAGTTACTGTTGCCGTTGAGGGGACAGTGCCTAAAACAAACAACGGAGCTGTACTGCTACCTAGTGGTCATATTGGAAATTGCAATTGAATATGCAAACTCCACACAGGAAGGCCGGATATATGAATATAGATAGAGAGTAGAGTATAAATTAGTTTCTCCTTGATGGATTAAAGTAACAAGGACTATGATACATTAAAAATGGTTGAAAGAGGGGATATTGTCAAAACTAAAAAAAAAGCAATTGCTTTAGTATGCTAATGTTCTTTGAAATTACAACATCTCTGTACTTGACTTTTGAGAAAACATACCAAGAGTCACACTGACTAATGAACTGTTGGTGTAAAAACGCAACGAACAAAACCGGATCGTTGATACAGAGTGTATATACTTTACACACTTTCAAATGTAATTCTATAAAACATATATTCACGTCGAATCAGAGGTTTAGGGATGCCTAGCTCCCGGCCCGGCTATAATATGTTTCACTGCTTTCTGATTTTATTGTAATTTCATTCCCACGTTAAAGGAAGAGAAGCATGACACTTCTCTGGGAAAGTCAAAGAAAATCTGAGAAATGTAAAATTTGTGTGCAGGGGTGTGCCCAGGGGTGTGTGTGTGTTTGTGTGCGTGGGTGTGGGGGTGTGTGTGTGTGTGTGTGTGTGATACATTTCAGGCCAACCAGGAGTCATAGGCTATGTTCACACTGCAGGTCAATTCCAATTTCAAATCTAACCTGGGCCTCTTTCGTATATGGATACAACGGGATGCGTCTGCAGTATGAACGCTCATCCGCACGCATCTAACTTATACATCATCAAAATGCGATGGGGGGCCTTGCGAGGGACACGACCGTGAATATGAATTGCTTTGGTTAACAGTGCTGACTTTTCACTTTTTTTTTTTACTTTACATAATGATCACTATTTGTTTGTCCTCTGTAGTAATATATCCTTGTACTTTTTATAGTGCTTTATGTCCATTCTGTTACTTACCTTGTAATTTACTATTTTTTTTGTACTTACCTTTTTTGGTTAGACTTTGTTTTATATTTTTTCCTACCTGCTTGGTAGAACGTTTTGTTCTCCTGTGTTTGCGTTTTTGTATTTTCTAGTTTCATTTGTTACTTTAGCTAGCTGTTATAAATACGATAGTAACGTTTTCGGATGCTCCCTTACTGCATTGGGGTCCAAACAGACACGCTCCATTACAATAGTAGTAATTCAGCCACACAAATGGTTCATTTATTATGCGTGATATTAACGTTATATCATCTTTAGTAGATGTCTCCGTGATGTGACATCATCTTGAGGAGTCTCCATGAAATGAAGAGATCGAAAAGCGTCTCCTCATTTCTTCCCAAAATTTCTACCTCCTCCCACATCACTCCTCTGTTGATATAAGATGATGTCATTTTGAGCCTCCACATGCTGGACCATATTTACTTCGGTAAACCATACAATACTGTCGCATGATGTCGTTTTGTGCATGTCACATCACAGCTGAGTTGCATTCACATTTGCAGTATTTTTTTGTTTTAGGAATGCGGAAATGTACCTAAAAAAAATCTAAATTTGGCATCATGCATTGCAGTGTGAACGTCGCCATAGCCTTTCCAACATGGCCTGGGTCATCCCCGGGACTTCTTCCCAGTGAGATTGTGGCCGGAACACTTCACCAGGGAGGCATGCTCATCAGATGCCCGAGCCACTTCATCTGGCTCCATTCAACGTGGAGGAGCAGCGGTTTGACTGCCTCCCGGATGACCGAGCTTCTCACCTTATCTCGTATTAATTCGTATTAATTCAAAACTCGGAATAGGATCTCGTTCCCTCGATCATGACCCACAGCTTGTGACCGTTGGTTTAGATAGGAATGTAGATTGACTTGTAAATCGAGACCTTCGCCTTCCAGCTCAACTCATTCTCCACCACAACAGACCGATATAGAGTCCACATCACAGCAGGCGCGGTAGCGATCCGCCTATCGATCTCCTCCTACCCTCACTCATGATCAAGACCCCAAGATACTTGAAATCATCCACATGGGGCAGGGTCTCATCATGGACCTTTTTACGTTTAAGCACCATGGTCACAAATGTGGATGGGCTGATTTTCATCCCAACAGCTTTACACTACAGTGAACCACCCCAGTGAACGTTGGAGACTGCAGTACCACGTCATCTGCAGAGATGCAATACAGAGGCTACCAACCCCTCAACGCTTTGGCTGTGTCTAATAATAACTCTGTTCATTAGGTTATTAACAGGATTTGCTCCCTATGGTGAGTACCATCAACTATAAAAAAAAAAAACGGACTGTGCACTTGTTTTTCTTTTTTACGTTTACTTGAAATGCAATGCATAGCAATCGAGGCATGAACTGAAATTGACTTCTGAATACTTAATCTTGAGTACTAATACGAATATATAAAATCCTCCCAGTAGGTGTTATAATATTAATAATACATCCTGCATTATTATATAATTAATGGCACCGAGTCAGTTCACTTGTCAGACTAACCTTGGCTTTATTATAAACAGATGCACATAACACGACAGCTAGCTTCTCTCATTACAATCCAAACAGAGAACGGGCCAAAAGTTGTGGCAACTTAATCAGCATAATTGTACTAAAACAGTAGACACACAAGTTAGCATCAGGGATGGCACATCATAACCTAAGGCGCACCCCCTTAAAGTATCTGTCCAGCCAAAATGGCCCATTTTCCAGCAACAAGCTCAGTTAATATATTTTTTATTCAGGAAACTGAAATTAGTTAGCATTTTCTTTTTTTATCCTGGCCACGCCCCTCTCAACTCCCTCCATATTTCATTGAAGGGACCGATTAAGAACTCTCCAATGGAAATCATTGTACCTACAGTTGATCCTAAAAGAATGTGTAAAAGCAGCTTGTCAAGGATGTTAGCAATACATGAGGTTGTGCATTAAGTTGAAAAAATCAAATTTGTTACAAAGCACAAATGTTGTCGGAACTTTATCATTATTATTTATGTTTTTTTATTATTTAATATTTTATCGCTTTATGAAAATGTGTGAACAGAAACACGTACATGATCCGCCCCTGGAAATCCATAAATCATTATGACTTTGACCACGCCCACTGCTCCGCTATTGGTTGTTTCCTGCTTCACTTCGCTACGTCCACTCTTGGCAATTTAAATAGACCCTTGCGCAATTTGATGAATAGGGTCCCTGTCATAAGCGTCAGAAACAGTGGAAGGCGTGTAATCAGACGGACAGCTGGAAGAGCGAGTGAGAAGCAAAGGAAGGAGCGGCGTGTCTCCTCCTCGCCGCTTCGAGTAGTTCTTTATTCGTGGAGCTCGAAGTGAGAGACTTTCCTTAAACTATTTGCAGTCCGCGCGCCATCCTGGCCTGGGATTTTATTCTTCTTTTGGCACACTCGTCCACGAAGAAACGTAGCCGCAAAATGGTCATTCCTAAATCCATTTTGACAGGCATAAACACATCTGTGTTTTTGTGAGAACTATTTTCCACCGTGTTTTGATTTCAACGCAGGAGGAAAACCTTTTGGCTCGACAAGGTAACACGTTTGTTTCCTCGTTTCCTTTCTTTCTTCTCCTTTCCGTCAGCGCACGCTCACTAAAGTGAGGCATTCATTGAACTTGCGTTTTGTTCGGTTAAAAACCATATTTATGCACTACATCGAGAACATATCCAGAGAGAGACACTTTGACATGAATACATTCCTCTTGAGTCCTGGCACCCTTCCAAAAGTCCCTTTTGGTGACTTTCCTGCTTTCTCTCTCACTTATAAAAATACACCAGCACGAGCAAATTACCACCACTGTTTTTGTCTAAATACCTTTCTTTTTTTAATATATATATATATATATATATATATATATATATATATATATATATATATATATATATATATATATATTACAGAAGCTCCAGCCTTGCAAATACCAAATTATATCATGTATCAAATGCCGTCCTGTATAGGTAAATTTACCAGTTTATAAACTGCAATTCATGTTGAGCTATTTTATATGATGCATTCGTTGTGATCAGTAAGTAGAACAGACCTTTAACTATAACCCTTTTTTTAAATATAAGAATCAGCCACAATGGAATTGCACATTTTCATCCAAACATTAAACTAAAATGTATTAATCTTAATCTGTCCGTAATTGTCAGTTATTCCACGAGTCTTCGAACGCCTCACGCTCCCCTGACTTGCAATACGTGCGTCCTGTGTCCAGTTGGGAGCCACTGAGGGCCCACATCATTATGGTGAACAACCAAGCGCCAGGCGCAGCACCGGCCCCGAGGTCATGTGCAGGATGCGGGGGGAAGATCGCTGACCGCTTCCTGCTCTTCTCCATGGAGCGTTATTGGCACACTCGGTGCCTCAAGTGCTCCTGCTGCCAAGCCCAGCTGGGTGACATTGGCACCACCTGCTACAGCAAAGGAGGCATGATTCTGTGTCGCAGCGACTACATCAGGTGAGCTCTTATATGGCGAGGAAGTGGCAAGAGGAAAAAGGAAGTGGGTGTTTTTTAGCATATGGAAGGTTGTATCAAACTGTTTTTTTTTTTTTTTTTTAATTTGCAGGCTGTTTGGGCACAGTGGGGCGTGCAATGCCTGTGGCCAGTCGATCCCAGCCAATGAGATGGTGATGAGGGCACAAGGAAATGTTTACCACCTCAAGGTAAGTCCCCAGCTCCCGCTTCAGCCAGCTTTGCCTCCTGCTGTGCGCTTGACAGAAACATCTGGGGTATTCCTCCTCCCCTCAAGCCTCAAACATTAGCCTAAGACAGTTCATTAGGTACACCTGTGCGCTCTTCAATGAGACCCACTACGAAAGCCGTGCCAAAAATGTATGATGCCTTGTGAAGATAACTGAGTTCAGTTTTTCTTGAACCCTCAGAAAGATTTTAATTTCACGAACAAGGTCATACATAAATGTTGTGGTACCCTTCACACTCGTTTGTGTTTCTAATATTGTGGTTCTCTTATTTAGCAACATGAAAGAGATATACAAAAACATCCTCAGCATGTCACGGTGCACTATTACAAACAATATTTACACACTTCAAATCAACACCATGCCAAAATTGTCAGGTAAAACAGCCTGTTATCCTTATGAAGGTAAACTACTTCATGTAGTCCTTGAATTGAGTATTCAGGCATTTTTATTTATAGTCCAAATGAGGTGTTACTGATGCTCGTGTCATTGTGTTGTGCACATCCTTAAATCACACAATACAATTAAACATTGTTATACACAGCATTTCATCGAAGCTGATATGATGTTGATTTAAGCACTTTATGGCTCTGATATTAATTTTTTTCTGCGACAGTGTTTCAGCTGTGCCACGTGCAGGAACAGACTAATGCCTGGAGATCGCTTCCATTACATCAATGGTACAATCTTCTGTGAGCACGATAGACCCGGCACTGCCTTGCTCAGCAGCCACCTGCCACAACTTCAGAGTAACTCTGTGATGACGGACCAAAAGGTAAATACATTCTTTTCATATGGAGCATGTTTAGAAATATGTATGGTGTCATCTCATTTTACATAGCAGCATATTTGATCAGTTAGATAAACTGAAAACGGACGAAAATATGATAAAGTCCTGTATTCGAGCAGTATTTTAAAATTGCGCACAAATAATTGCGACAGTAACACCAGTAAAAACAGCTGCAAAATCTATTGAAATTAAAAAAAAATCTCTTGAGCCTGGGTGTTTGTATTAAATAGTGCCATCACGTTATGGTGCTTTGTTGCCAACATCCTGTGTCATTCATTTCATTTTGCTAAATATGTATTGTCAATGCGGCACAAAACAATACCGAAATCTAATGTCCCATTAAAAATGAGTTTAAATTGCAAAAAGTAGAAATATCTTTCGGAGGCATTTTATTATACAACCACAGATGCAAAGACTATATACAACTTTTTTTCTGTCAATCTTAATTACTCCATTTAAACGAGCTAAAAACAACATTTTCTCAATTGTCATGTTTGTGCATATGACCAATCTTTCAACCAATTATCTAAAGCCAACAAGGCACAATAGTGCGCCTTGAGAGCTCTAAACGTGTGAGGTCTAAAAGTGATCAAATTTCACATAATTGGTCAGATGATTATTTGTTTTTGACAAGTAATATAACTTTGTCCCTCTATCTATGTCAGCATCTTATAGCGGCAGATATAGCACAAAGTATCAAATTGGCGTGTATCCACTTTTTGTGTTTTAATTAGTGTTGTAATTTCCCACTAAATTATATTACACCATATAAAAAGCACTTTGTTACATCTCCAGCTGTTGGGAAATGCATTATATAAGTTGTATTGTATTGCATGGTATTTTTGTGACAATTGTGTTTGGTGATGTGCTGTGATGTGCTTATTTTTTATTTAAAATCTGTGCCTTGGCTCAATAAATGCACTTTCACGACCAGCATTATAGTAGTTAAATGTTTGGAATGTGGTATCACAAGTTTCCCTGGGTCAACTTGACTTTCCATCTACAGTACTCATGTGAACAGAATTTGTGGTCTCCATAGATTGCTTGAAATATGATCCACATTCGTCATGTCATTGAATTCATGTTTTTCTCGAATTCACCCTCGACATTTGCAGCTATATATACTGAGCTCTTCTTCTCTGTTGATTTCAGAAACGCATTGTTTCCTGTGCCATATGACAAGACCTACTGGATAAATATGATTATCCACCCATACATGTCCTTCTTCTTTTCCTATCTTCTTTGCAGGTGTGCTGAGTGGAATGTGCCCTGAAGCTTTAATTCCTCCCTTGCTACTGTTGCCATTGTTGTGAGTTCTGATCACTACCACACCTTCGTCCCCTGAAGGGGCTTCTTTCTTCCTGCCCTTTCGTCATATCGAAGAATCCCTGCGCCCTCATCCAAAGTCATGTTTATGTCATGTTGCGCGGTGGTGCTGCCACAGGAAAAAAAAAATTGAAAATACTACTTTAGTATTTTGGAAGGGACGGGTCCGTAATGGGGCCTTAAAATTGTCATCACTTTTTTCCTCCGTATGGGGCACCTGGTGTACAGTACAAAAGTGGCAGAGGCTTGCATTCTGTGTGGACTGTAATAGCAGAGACTCTTCTGGACTCTGAGAAAGCCAGAAGACGACAACCGTCATCAATCAGAGGATGGAGCGAAAGATGCTTGAATGAGAGTTTGATGGACTGCTGTAATATGACTGTCAACGTCTTGTGCCAAGTGGCATTATTTTCCCGAAGTGTCAGTGTTTTGAATGAACTCACTTCTGTCTCTTTTATATGTCTTTCTGGGACCCGAGATGCCCGGTGTTGAATTATACCTGGATATGTGTCAGGCACCAAGTGTATATTTCAGTCGGAAAAATGTCCATTTATTCTGGAAAAACTGCTGTTTTAAAATAGTGCTACAATCCTTTAAAGCACTATTAAAAATAGGAAGCCTTCATTGTCAATGCCTGTAATTTCCATAATGAATTGTATTCTTCATGATTTTCCCGCTCAATGTGTGGAAGCAAATGATGGTTTTATTGAGAAAAATTCAATTAAAAAGAATTTCCTGTATGAGGTGACGTCACTGTGAGCTACTAGCAAAGGACTTGTCCTCTTGCTTCCTGGTACCTAGCATGGTGCCTGTAGCGGTCTCTCTCACTCTTGTTAGCCCTGTATGGTTAAAACATGGCTGATTACCCAGGGGAATGGAATTAGGGGGCTTGAGCTCTGACCATTTACAGAAGCAATTAAACATGAGCCCTGTATCTGTGCCGCTCGAGCTCCTGGGAGGCTGAACTTGGGGCATATCCTGTGGCTGGCCGGCTCCGTGGCTGACTGCCTGCCTCTAATAAAGACTAATCGGAAAGCGGTCTAATTAAAGGGGAGTGGTCTCGCCTAAATCGAGGCAAGTTCAAAGGATTGCATGTATTTATTATTTATCACGCTGCATTCTACTGTGCTGTACTGCATCACTGTTTAGTTGAATACTTATTCTATAAGCTATGTCTAATTAGCTTAAAGTATGGACACCTTTTTAATGACATGTAAAAACTTTTAAGTGGCATCCCGTCAGACGGGTGAGGATAATCTCACTGTGATAGCAGCAGTGCGTATGTAACGTGGAGCCAGCAGAAGATAGCATCTGCTCTACTTTTGCACCTTGCCCGGGAGCATTGCAGCCATCAAACTTGCACCTTAATGCGCTTAGCTCTTCTAAAATGTCCCACTTGTCATGGTAGGTGCTGATACGGCATCAATTATTTATTCCACGTCTGATCAAGGGGCGTCACGCAAATTCATTAACGTATGCAAATGATCACAATTACAATTATCTTTGTATCGGGATGACGAAGAACGAAAACCTCTGCACATTCTCGACTCCCACCGCACCACAAGTTACACTTTGCATTCAAACTAATCAAGCCTCATCTGCCTCTTCCTAATTAGCCAGAACGTTTTCAGATGCCAATTAGCAGGTCTCAAGAAAAGGCTCTACGCCATGAGGCGTTGTCTTTTATCAGAGCTTCTGCAGGTGTGTGGCTCACCATGTAGCCTGTGTCATCGGAAAGTGTTTATTCCTGCTAATTAATCATATTAACACATGGAGATGAGAGTAATTGCCTGAGCTCCACCACCGCACACAGTGTGAAGGCACAAATGATGCCAAGATATTTTTACATGCTCATGATGAAAAGTCTCCTTCTTACCCAGATACTCTTGTGACACAGTGCCAAGATGCAGTTTCAATGCCTTCGTCTTGATCATGTGGCCTCTCTGCGGAGAATCGCGTTCAGTGACGTTCTGCTTTTGGTTTGAACTCTCAGATGGTGTTCATTGATTGGTTGCAACATCTCTCAGCACCATTATGTATCAGCACTCAGGAGAGGGCACAAGGATATGATTTAACAATATAAAGCTAAAAATTACAACACTGCGTTTCTATTCGGATATTCAGCAAAATGTAGAGGGGCAAAACATGGACACTGCAACTTGTTTTGATTATTATTGAGCATTTCCCAAACTCTGAAAAATACAAGTTATACTAAAAATTTGAGATCTACAGGAAAAAAATAAAAGTGTGTTCTTAATATATTGTTTGGTCACTTTTCTATCATTTTAATCATCTATGTAACTCGGGGGGGAAAAAAAATGCATGATAAGATAAAGTTCCTCCTGCTTCAACATTTTATGTGCACTTAGCAGTGAAGTTTACTCCTGATAGACAAGTCTAGTCCACAGTTGGGCAAAAGTATGTTTGCTGTAAAACTGCCATCTGGTTCTCTGGAGTTCTTTTTTCTTCTTCTTTTTCAAAAGCATGAAATGCAATGGTAGTCTACTGTTTCACCGTCCTGGTGAAAGTCACCTGGATTGGCAAAACTGCAGTATGTATTGCCACTATTTACCAACGTAATCATTTGTCATAACCTGCGAGTGCGAGCAGACATTTTGTGAGCTGACTTTGTATGTTGGTGAAACATGAGATACTGCTGGAACATGTAGGAAGTCATGCATGCTGGAGCCATAACTCACTGCCTTCCACATGGGAGTAGAGGATCATAATGACAAAGAGTGTACGACTCCCAGCGTCTTGCAGGAATGTCAGTAATGGGAGAGTGAGAGAAGTTCTCATGGCCAATCGGAACGCTTTGAATAATTAAAGTGATCGGCTTAATTAGCTCAATTACGTTAATTTGACCACGGAACACGGCCATATGGTGAAAGGAAACAAAAGAGGGGGGAACTAATTAAAAGTAAAATAATGAGGATTTTAATTAACTGGCTCCCTAGACAGCGGAGCGCAGGGATCAGGAGCCTGCTACCATAATTAAAGTGCTGTAACGCTGGCAACATCTCCTCTCTTTCTTATATCTGTGAGGGCTCTATCCATCTAATTAAATCTGTAAATAAATTAGCAACATTGAGGGTTCCGGCTTGACTTAACACTAGCTAGAATCCACCCCCACCTAGCCAATAACATGCTCACCTTACTCGAAGCAGACGATGCTAGTCATACAGGCAAAGGTTGAGCTAAGGTCACACGTTAACAGTTTTGGGGATGCGGGGAGATAATTGTGTCTATTCTATTCCAATCAGGTTTGTGCAGATTGATGCCCGTGTTTTTTGGGAACACTGGCACGAACAATACAAAGAAGGCCAAGCAGAGGTGACAGCTCCATGAGTGGGTCACATGGTCATACGCTTCACTATGTGAGCGACATTTCCTTCTATTGTCGGACTTTGAAGTTCCTCTGCTCTCATGCAAAAGCAACCTACCAAACCTTCTCCATCACAATGTGAAAGCAGCTGCTATCTTTCATTAAAACTCTCTCAGGGTGACAGGTGAGATATTTGCATATTAAATTAACAAGTCCTTATAAGTTCTGAATGAAGTGTTACTTCGTCAGTTTGAAGTAAACAAGGAGACGAGCAGCCATTCAACTGTCAACCCCAGTGGCAGTCATCGCACAAAATGTTCGACAGAGATGTACAAAAGCGCACTTTTGCCTTGGATGTGGAAAAATGCAGAAATATTTAAGCATTATGAGGCTACTATCATTAATCATCTTGCTGAGTTATGTAAACTACTGTAGGCCTTCATTCATTTTGAAAGTAGAATAAACAGATGTGCTTTCAAAATGGCGATTTAAGCGTCTCAATTTAATTTCAAAATTGAGAGTGACATTGCTCACATATAGAAACCGAATCAGGTTGAGTTATTCTGCAGTGGTTACGGCTTGTGTCACTGCTTCAGAGTGAACTAAAATGTCGTAATCACACTCCAATTATTTCATTACCACTTCAAATATTTCAAGCAATGGGTATCCACATATAGGCTTTTGTATTCAATTTAAAAAATTTAATATGAATAAATAAATGAAACAAGCAATTGCACATAGAGTCAGCTCCATAAATATTGCGATATTAAAACGATTTGCATCTTTTTGGCACAAAGCACCACCACCACTACAGATTTGACTTTAAGCTTCAATTTGTGCCTAGTTACAACAAAATCAAGTGAACAGCTGCAATGACGGTGGTTTACAGTATATATATATATATATATATATATATATATATATATATATATATACATATACTGTAAACCACCGTCATGTTTCTCATTTTCAAGAGAACAAGAGCAATTAACAATCATAAATCAAGCTCACTTTTTAATATTTGGTTGCAGTCAATAACATCTTGAGGCCTGTAACTCATAGACATCAATCACCAATCATTGGATTTCATCCATCTCTGCCAGGCCTTTGCGGTAACTTTCTTCATTTCCTGCTTGTAGCAAGTGAAATGCATGCTCAGTCTGATTCAGGTCAGGTGATTTAACTTGGCCATTGCATAACATTATGATGTTTGCTACGTTTGTCTCCTTTGGGCATCGTAGCAGAAAACTGGCGGCGAAACATGACAGTAGTGATGGGTAAATGAAGCTTCAAATCTGCTTCATGAACCAGTTGTAGTATTTTTGGACTTTTGTAGATGGCACTCTCTGTTCAACATTGGGCTGAAAGCACACTGACTTGCCATATTTAACCCTTTATTTAAACCAACAGTGCCATCTAGAGGACTCAAAAATACAACAACTGGTTCATGAAGCAAATTTGAAGCTTCATTTTCCCATCAATACATGACAGCCTCCTGTACTGGGGATGCGCCCTCTAATATAATTAGAAATTACTTCACCGACAATTACTTGCTGCTATTTTCTTCAGCAGTCACATACATCATCAATAAATACAAGGGAATTCATTCCAATGGCAGCCATTCATGCTCTCGCCATGGCACAACCACCACCATGCGTCACTAGTGAGGCAATAGTGGAGAAGCCAATGTGCAAATGTCTTTGCCTCAATGTAAAATTATTCTTTTCAGCATGTAGCAATTTTAGCGCTAAGACTGCATGGGAAGTGTATGAATTGTTCCAGCATTACAGAAAATTGGCCATAACAAAGAAGCCTTTCTGTTGTGCAGCGTCCAAATGAGTTCATGAAGTAAAATTATTATATAGTGTCACGAGGTGAGGCGACAGAGGGACATTTAAAAGGTTGCATGCCAACAGGATGTGTGCACTTGGGTATTGTATGAATGTCAAATCTGGAGTCTTGAAGAAGCCTGAGGGAATGCTTCTTAGCACAGACAGCGTCAGTGTAACAACATCCCACCACACTTGAATTTTCATTAAAGTGCAACGGAAAAGGAAAACCGCAAGACTTTAATAGGCTCCAATGACATGTGGGCCACAATGATGATAAGCGGTTTCTTCATTTGTGTCACTGCTCGCGAAAGCCTGCAATAACAAAGTCAACAAATGTAGATTAAGTCCACTAACTTGGAGCCACTAAACAGTCCAAACAAGAGATTCATAAAGCAGACCTCAGTTCCGTGTACAGGCTGCCAGCTCCTGTATACAACCACCAAATGTGAATTTGATTGATTGCTATCGTCATTCTGATTGTCACACTATTTGTCCTTTATTTTATTGGATTATGATTTATATTCTGTTACTTTTTATCATTGTGTTTATATCACTTTTTCATTTTGTCTTATTGTTTGCCCTGTATAGCATTTTACGTCATTTCACGCATGGCAAAACTTTTTTTTAGGATTTAAAAACTGGATATTATTATTATTTATATATATTTTTTTACATTTATACCCCCACCCGCCCTAAATCATTGGACTTCCTTCTTGCCAAATTGTGAGTACCCACCTAATTGAATTATGCCGATGAATGATGGTAGTTACAAATGATTGTGACCACATGAACATCCAAAGTCAAACTCTCCAATTTGTAATTCAACCAACATGTTTCGGAAAACTTGACCTCAACAGTCAAACCAAAATCATTAATACTCGGGAGTACCTCCTTAAAGAAGTGAAGAGGATCTGAGTCATAACCACATTCTCCAAAAATGACAAGGAAAAACCAAATCGAAGGAATTCAATGGTGCGGTCAGAGGGGTCAAGTGTAGTGTTTGCAACATTTTGACAATGGTTGGTCGTCATTTTCTGACAGAAAGCCACCTTAAGCTTTTATACACTAAGCGTTTTCGACTGTATACGGCATCTGAATGTTCTGAATGAGAATTATTTTAGTCTCAGTTTTCATGCTCTCACATGTTGCATGGCCCAAACTGCCGTTCATTGATCTTTGTGCCTTCTTTAAGGGGCTATTTTATGGGAAGTTGACTTTTTAATTGCTTGTTTCTGGAGTGCCTGCCCACCCATCAAGTGTGAAGTTACTCAGCCGAGTAAATCTTTTGAGAGCTGCTTAATTCCAAAAATGTGTCTGCTTTGCAGATTTTGACGTCAAGATGTGTGTCCGCTTCTCGCAACACATAAACGGATCTGCAACCTAAATTGACAGGTGTAAATAATTGCTTCCTCCAAGAGTCAAAAATAACACTGTGAATCTTCTTCTCTGTCTATAGTTTGGAAGTTGTCTCAGTATAAAAAAAAATGCCATTACAATTGTCACTAGTTGCTTTTTGGAGAAAGAGTTGCTCGAGTGGTCTAAATACAGGTACAAAGGGCCATAATTTCGTTCCCGGTGCAAGTCGAGCACAAGGTGCAGTGTAACTGCTCATGAGAAGAGTTTTCTTTCTTTTGGTATTTTGCTAGACTTTGCACAAGAAGGATTGAAAACCACATGGATTCCTCCTTACTAAAATGCCTCCCCCTTAAAAGACTCTGTAGTGTTTCAAGGATTTTTTTGTGATGAGACAAATTGTCACGTCCCCTTTTGGAGCTCGGCTTGTTATTTTTTTCCGGTTTCAGCGTCTACGTCACAGCAGGGAGGCAAGCAAGGTAATATTGCTCGAATTGTCAGTTCTGTTGTCTAAAACGGCGGTGTTTTTAGTCAGGTCTGCTTAGGGAGCGTAGCGAACAAAAGGTTCCAGCAAAGAAAAAAAAAGTTCCAGCAGGGAGGCCAACTCCATAGCTGAGTGTGGCCGCATTGGAACGTTTCATCTTGGCTGTTACGTTTCAAATTGGACGACGTGTTGTAGGTTGCAAAACTGGGGCCAATTCTCATCCAAATAAATATGCATGTGTACTCATTCTTACTTCAGTCTCTATAAATATCCCGACTGGTGCTTTTATGCCATGCGCCCTCACTGGGATCAGCAAAGAAGCAGTGTGCCCTCTTCCCAGCCTCAACTATGTACTTCTGCTCACTTCCACAGTCCCTCATTGTCATATAAATCTGCCACGGAGATGTTGTAGTGGTCATAGGTAGGGATGTCCACATGGATTATGATGCTAATTGCTCACTGTTTTTGAACGTTATAAGCAATTTAAGTACAAAGATTGCCATTGGAGTTTGTGATTGAACCCTTCAGTGACTCTTGCAGAAACATGGAGAGAGGGGAACGGGGCGCGGCCCTATTCTTCATTAGAAGTAGTCGTGTTTCATGTCGTCACTTATTTCCTAATTCCTCCAAAATGAATAGATAAAAAAGAAAATGAAAACTAATTTTAGTTTCCTGATCAAATAAATAAATAAACAAACAGAGCTTCTTCGTGAAAAATGGGCCAGCTTGGATTTTGTCCTCCTTTAAACACTAATAAACCCTGTTTACACTGGTAAGATTTTTACTCCTCTAGCCTTCATGAGGGTTAGAGTCGTGCTCAGGGGAAGCTGTTGGCAGGCATCACCTTCATCATTGGAGGAGCAACGGCCAAACTGTTGTCAGATGACCGTCTGGGGACCGAGCTGCCCTGTTAGTCTTGGGACAGTTTTTGTGAAAGCTGGGAAAGGCCAGAACCTCGTCAACCCCCCACTCCATCAAACCAGGTGGAACACACGTGCGTTCATTAGCGCCCTGTAATGAGGAGCAGATGCAACAATGCCACCTCTCACGCTACCCCCTCCCTTTCTCTCTCGCTCTCATACATACACACGCACACGCACGCACCCCCACACCATCACTCACACATACACTTATATGCATGCTAAAAACTTTGGCAGACACACAGATGGAAAATACACAAATAAACCCAAGGAAAGTCATAGTCACATTCCTAACGTGTAATTCAATGAAACACACACACGCATATCTAAATTCTGTCCCATTCATTCTGCGTTATCAGGACGGAGTCTTTCACAGCTCAGATGTGTGGGCCTCATTTGTCCAATTTAGATGAATGACTCGGATCATACATCATTCTCCTTATGTCCGACTATTTTCGTCTGGCAGGAAGTGGATGCAAGCAAGCTGCGGCCATCAGAAAACTGTTCAGTTTGGGGCTCAGTTTGAATTTTTAGTCAATGTGAATAGCTTGTCTTTAATAATAAAAACATACAAGTTCCCTATGCTTTTGGAAGAAGCACACAAACTGCTGTGGCACCTGTACTTCTCTTTGATATATTTCATAATAGGGCTGACACTTTCATAGACTTTGAAATATTTTGTTTTTGCTCAATATTTATCCATCCATTGGCTCAGGCTTATCTGAGGTGGGTCACAGGGAAGAAGCTCTTCCAGCTCTTCCTGGGGATTTTATTACATTTTAATAGTGAACAAAATTTTATTATGACACGGAGTTGTCACGGTCCGGGTTGAGGTAGGTGAGGACCCAAACGCAGGGAAGCCAGGCAGGGGTAACTTAAAGGGCATTTAATAACAGAAAACAAAAGGCAAACGAGGGACTTGGAAAAACTGGACAACGACAGGAAACCAACGACAGGGACAAGCGACAGGGACAATGACAGTGAAAAGGACAAGCGACAGTGAAAATGACAATGAACCAACAAGAACTGAAAGCAACCAGGGAACTAAATACACACAAATTGACGAGACAACGAGGAGCACCTGGACAAGACACGGAGGGTTGGAAGGACCGGATTGGTTAACACAAGGGCTTGGGTAAACGAACACAGGTGGACACAATAGACAAGACGAGACGAGACAAGACAAGACACAGGAACAAGGCCAAAACATGAAACCAAATACTAAACCAAAAATAACAAATACAAATCATGACAGGAGTAGTCCAACTGTATATATATTACTGCAAGCGCAAAGTGCATCCATCTTTCCTCCACTCATCCTAATGATGGGATATCAGGATAGACACAGAGGACACCTGTCTTGATTGCCAGTCAATTATGGCGCATTAGTGCAACACTGAATGTGTCATGGAAGAAAAAAAGCCTTAGTTTGACATGGTTAACCATGATATTGTGTTGTTTTACAATAACAAAATATTTGCTCATCAACACTAAAAGCTGTATGAGCAATTTAATGCTATGTTGCAAATGTTTTGTTCTGTTTCTAGGAAAGTACTAATGTACACACTCTTTTGTTTGTTTATATGAACACCAGAAAGAAGCCTTTTGTCAAATGATCTAAACAGATTAATATCACAATGTCTTTCTACAGACAAATGTGAATTATTTCCCTATTCCCATAAAATTACCAGATGCAAGCCTCTTGTGTGAATGTGAATCCAAAATAGATTTTCGTGAATATTGACCAATCTGATTACAAAATATGTTGCATCTCATTCACATTCTTTTACAGACAGAATTTTGAAACGTGGAAATCAGTATGCTCGTTCTGTGTTTGCAGAGCAAACCTCCCAAAGCACATCTGTTTCCTAAACCAGAAGGCTGATTGGTCTCCAATTTTGCGCCATGTGAATTTCCAACAGCTTTCTACCAGAAGGCCGAGCTTTAAAGTCACTATCCCCTTATTGGCTGTTAATGTTAACTCACACCATCACAGCCTTGTTTTCTAATTGAAGCCTCTAAAACGAGGGAACAGAAGGAGGCTGCCATTTACTTAGCATGGGGCTGCATTTCCCCCAAACTATATATTATTTGCATTTATTTGAACATATGTTTGAATTTTAAACAAATGTAGAACAACTGTCATTTAATAATAATAATAATAATAATAATAATAATAATAATAATAATAATAATGATTAATAATAATAGTACTACTACTAATAATATATCCATCATCCACACATTATTTTTTGTTAAAAACAGTCCAGGGAGTACTCTGCCCCAAACACAGTCAGCTGGGATAAACTCCATCTTGTGCTAGTGAGGACAAGCGCTGTAGAAAATTGGGTTCAGAAAGAAAAGGTGTGCCTTTTGATGTTCAAATAACTGGGCACAAATGGAAGCAAGGACTTGATGGGTGCAGACACTAGAAGGGGACGCTCAAGAAGGGAGACACAGACAACTCATGAAACTCACGAAAAAT
Source organism: Idiotropiscis lumnitzeri (assembly GCF_059441095.1). Taxonomy (NCBI): domain Eukaryota; kingdom Metazoa; phylum Chordata; class Actinopteri; order Syngnathiformes; family Syngnathidae; genus Idiotropiscis; species Idiotropiscis lumnitzeri. Next base: position 42,044,847 of record NC_142391.1, on the reverse strand, counting down.
ATGTCACTTTGAGGGTAACCTGGTATCCTCCTAAAAAAGAAAAGGTTTTACTGTAATCCCTGTCTAAAGAAAAGTACTTTTACTTTTAGTAAGTAAAAAAATACAGTGGGTTAAGCATACCTCACATTTGGTCTTTAATTTCCTCTGAAATTGTAATAAGGAGTGGAATTCGTTGATGTAAAGAAATTGGGGATTGATACGTCTATGATAGCATTTGTACAAAATATATTTTGTAATGATCTGGAAAACCCTCATCAAGAGCTTTAAATTTTAATGTTTTACTAGCTTGCTCTTTGGTATGGTAACAAGAAAGCAGCACATTCAGAGAAAGGCTTTGATGGGAAAAACAATTTTAAATCTAACAATGAAAAAACTAAAAGGTAAGTAAAATTATAATGAATAATATCCATACATTGTGCTAACTCTATAACAACAACACCAGTTTGAAAATTTGTGAATTGGGATTTGGAGTTGATACTGGAAAATAGTTAACTGAAACCATTAATTGTTAATAAACAAAAATTGTAATAATAATAATAATAATAATAATAATAGTTGGAGTCAAACCTTGAATTGATCATTTGCAGACATGCTATAGTAATGGTGATGGTGTCAAAAATATTATGAAGGAGTCAAGTCAAGTGAAATTTATTTATACAGCCCTTTAATCACAGAAAAATCTCAAACGGCTTCACATGCCTACCGTTGACAAACATTATCGTCATAGGAAAAATGAAAAAAAACAAACTGAAAAACAAAAAAGAAACCTCCTTCCAGGTTGATCAGGAAGCAATGGATGTCAAGTGTGCAACGTTTAACAAATTATTTGATGCTATACAACATTAGTTATGATTATGTGAAAGTCCATTCAATCAGATGAAGCGTTGAAGGACGCCTTGGGTGAAGTGAGTCCTGGCCCAGTTGGTCAAAGCAGAAATTTTCATAGCAGGTCAACCTACGATCTTGTTCTTCCAATTGGGCCATCATTCAATTTATGTTTCGGGTTTTCCATAACGATAATAACCTCGCTGCACTGATATTAAGTGCAGAGGGCACACATTATCTCGCTCATCCTTGATCCAAAATGAAAAAAAAAGGATAGATGCATTTAATAGGATTTCATATAAAAAATTAGAATTCACTTGTAACACTACTGCATTATAAACCTAAAAATACAAATTACTACTTAATGACACTTTGCAAATACTGTGATCTTTATTTTACACTTTGTTGCTTATCAGTGAAAACGTGAAAACTCCTTTCCATGCATCCAAAAAGCACTCAAACCTCTCCGACTTGTGAGTCAAGTGCACAAGCAGGAAGAAGGTCCTCATTGGTAGACGTCAAGCTGAAATGCCAGATGGTTTGTGTGCATGTGTGTACATTTTGTGAGTGAGCAAGCGAGCATGAGAGAGAGAGAAAGAGAGTGTGTGGTTTGGCATTTCAGACAGAGATATCAGTGCAGAGGGTGAGAGGTGCACAGTGCACGTTCACAGAGGGCGGGGGCCGTCTAGCTCTTCTCAAACAGTGGCGACTTGTGGTTTTCCTGACTCAACCTGCACCCTGCCATGAGACAATATTAGGCGCGATGATGGGGGGATCTGGGGTCCCTGCGGCTCCGCCAGGTGTCTGGTCCTGGTTTCCTGGCTTGATAAGCGTGGCTGCTTCTGCCCTCCTCAGTAAAACTTACGCCTTTTGGAAATGCCAGAGCGGGGCTGAGGGCAGATGGCGCCCAATGCGGCCTCACCTCAATGAACCTCGGGGGAACGCATGCTTCTTATCAGCACCCATGCACCTGCACAGTCAACACAATAGGAGACCACTGATGTGTTTCTGAGGTTATAGTACAGTTGGTGGAAGACAAATGCAATGACAGAGTGGCAGGAACTGGTGCACTGTTTTCCAGGTAGCAAAGCTGATTGCACTTTAGCGTGCAAAACTGTTTTTGAGGAATTGGTCTGACTTTGACTAGTGTATCTGATTTTGAACTGATTTTTTTTTTTTCAAACTCCAAGTGGAGGTTAGCAAAGGTACTGCTAGATAAGAGATCAGCCAGCCAACTGCCTCGGCTAATCTATGGCCTCATCTTTTGCACCGAAACAGAGCACCTAGTGTGTGCAGAGAGATGAACGAATGTTATGATTGATTTTTGTAGTCAAAAGCACAGTTGATGGCGTCTGTTTGTTTAGAATAACGCTGAGGACAAACAAGTTGCTCCCTTTCAGCGGTTAAGTTGATCTATGCATGAGTTCCAGGATGTTGGCTGCTAAATGCCTCTATGCATGTGTGTGTTTTGTTCGTGTGTGCACGAGCATATATTTAAGTATGTGTGTGTGTGTTTTCTGTAATTGCGTAAACCAATGAGGACTGATAAGCCGAGTGGAGCCAGACAGCAGACACTTAAAAGATGTCTGCATTGATAATAAAGGGAGAGTTTTGTATGACCAACCTCACTCACATACACAGAATGAAACACTCATTGTTGTATCCTATTTATATCCCGTGCCTGAGTAGCTTGGGAACTGTATAGCAAAAACACAATTCAGGAAAGCCAGTACACAAATTGATCTTGTCGGTGCAGGGATGCCAGTAAAGCCTAAATTGGATTCCGATCTGTGAGATTTCATCACGACCCTGTTTATGAAGCAGTGAAGTACAAGTAGACACATTATTGTCGCAATTGTCAGCTCTACATTAAGCGTCATGTAAATCACCACAATGACATGGGACATTTGGAAATGCGAATGTCTGCAAATTGTCAGCTGCAGTTTGTGGTAGATCAAAGCATGGGATACGCACGTTTGAAGGGGGCTTATCTAGGGGGTCGGCAGCTGGAAGCAGCGATGATCTCAAGCACTGGTTGAAATTAATCCTCCACGGCACTGTTCTGCGCACACGTGGCCTTGAAAGACAGCAGAAAGGAGGTTAAATGCTAATTGATTGCAAGATGTCCAAGTGCATGAACTGTGATGTGTATATCCGCGCACAAGGACATCATCATCATCTAGTATTTGCGGGTGTGTCGTGGCCCTCACCCAATCCCTCCTACCTGTGTTTTCAAACTTGTAGATGAAGCCATCTGCACTTCTCTCTGGAGAACCAGAGCTCCCTTGCCTCCCTGTCCCTCCTTCATTGTCTGCTCCCGCTGTAATGGGAAAATTGTTCCGTCTTTCCGCTCTAGTTGGGATTGGCAGTGCTGATAACCAATGTAGTCACAATTAGATGTGAGAGTATCTTTAAGAGTCTATGCTGTCATTGGTGGACGACCCATGGGATTTACCGTTCCACTGAACTGCTTCCCATGAAACAACCTTCCTTGAAGGAAAAAGTCCTGTTTAGACTCAGCAACAACACATCCACGAGTGAAAAACAGACTTTAAGTGTAGCGCTGGGGGCAGGGGGGTGTGGTCTCCTCGAGCACATCGTAATTGCTACATTGTAACGAGGGCCTTAACATCATCATCACCACCTACTCGTCTACTTGTTTACGAGACCCCGTCTAAATTTGGAATAAACGTGAATAACAAGTCCAAAGTGTTGCACCAAGGCAATATGAGAAGTCCAGTAAGAGACGATGAGAAGATGAAAAACTTCAAGGGATGCTTGATTGGTTACAGATTAAAAAAGGTCTCAACACTGAAATGGCGGTGGTGCAAGTCCACAGGTTAAGAGGACGCAAATATATGACTTATAGTGGAGCTTGAAGAGCATACTATGCCACTGGTCGTTTGTACTCCGACAACTGATGAGTGCCGTGGTGGGTTTATTCCTGTACCTTTCATGTTGTTCTCATCTGAACCTGTTTGCCGACTGTTAAGACAACACAAAAGTTCTTTGTTCATTGGGTATGATGAGCATATCATTATCTCAGCAGTCATCACTGTCTACCCTGAGATGGGCACGGATGAGGGAAATATCATGCTGTGCTGCAGCCCCTCAACTAATTACTGTTGAAAGGTCCAATATGACTTGCGGGTACGCAGGCATTGAGCTTGGAAGTAGACACAAATATGAAGGTGTGGAGGGGACTGGGGGTATTGTTTATGAGTTAAGTGAAGTGGACCATCACAGAGAGAGTCATGCAAAGGCCAAGTAAGTGATGCAGGGAACGATTAGACCAGAGCAAAAGGGGGATGGCGGAGGGTGAGGCAAAGGCAGCATTCTTGAGGAGGACTCAGTACCCCTTTCAGTAACAGGACACTCATGTTTTTACAAGGACACTGTCAATGAAGAAAGGCGATAAGGCTATTTGAAGCACATTGCCTTTTGAAATCTGTTTTTCTTCAGTAAGGATAAATATCAGTTGCCTCTTGCTTTCAACCAAATGTCAGCCCCTGTGCAAAGCATCATGAGAGAGTAAAAACAGTCCCTAATGAAGAATACTTCATACACCTGTGTTTCAATCCTAAAGACCAGACTATTTGGGGTCAGACATGAATCTCGCGTCGGCCCAACTTAGTCTCCAGGTCTCCCTTGAGCTCAGATAAAGGCTGTTCTAAGCCCAGTGCCAGGTGAATCAGCAGTGCTCTGTTCAGCGCTCTGTGCTGAATAGGCTATAAATGAACCCATATGGTTGATTTGCTGTTCAGGGAGGTAATAGGGGAGCAATTCCCTGACAGCTAAGCTCCCGAGCCTCAGCCCAAGACTTCACAAAAAAACAGAGACCACCAAAGAGGAACTCATAATATGAAACCTAAACTACACTTCCATTGCAATGTGCTCAAAAGCCTTCCCTTCATGGGTGATGGTTAAAAACAACGATGTTTGACCCCTCCTGATGACAGAACCTGCAAAAATTGACAATGTTACAGTACTCTGTTATGCTAGCGTGCAATCGTCCTCCAACTTTTAGGGGGATTTTCAGGAGTCTTACTTTATCAAACTTTTAAGCAATTGTGTATTTTTACTCCAGCCATCTGACAATACTCAGCCAATTAAAAATTATAGCGAGAGAATATTTGTAAGTGGAGCAAGTGAGTAGGTAAGGTATGTCGCACAAAGGAAGGTTCAGGGTAAATAGTTCATGTCTTAACTTCAATAAAAATTGACAAACAGGAGGTAACAGCCACGCACCGAGTGGCCAATCTGGAGCATTCCCAGTTGGCCGTGCTGCTAGGGGCCACCTTTCCACCCGTGGGTTTGTTTTGAAATCAGCAAACAAAGTACCTTCAGTAGACCTAGATGTGATATTGACTTCTTGTTGCAAAGACATTTCCAGAAGGCCATTATAATATATAGAGCACTGGCTGCACTGTCACCAAATGTTTCAATAATTTAATGCACTACAAACAGCTAAAAATATATTCTATTGTTGTTTCTATCCATTAAATCTCTGTCCTGCTTGATTCACGTGGTCCTACAGCCTATTTCAGTTGACTTCGGGTAACAGAGGTCGTACACCCTAAACCGGTCATCAGTCAATCGCACATATTGTTTATACAGTATGTGAAACTTTGTACCAGGTACTTTTGGATGCTTTGTTGAATTTCAAACTTTATTCAAACATACAATTTACATTCCTCAATTCTCAGTTGCTAAAACAAAAAACCCAATCATCTGAACCAAATGCTCATTGTCTTGAATCCATTTAGGGCCATATTCTTTGAGTCGCACTTTTTTCTTCTTTTTTTCTATATGCCTGTCTGGCACTTGCATGTTGTGCCGATTCTTGCATTTAAACTTCTACTATTATGTCCAAACGTCTGACACATCCACCATGAGTAACTTTGTGCACAACCACCACATAAACATGATCAGTGAAGTCTAAAGGTGGCGCTAATTTCCGGATCGTGGAGTTCTCATTAGACATGATTTCACATGACATGAAGCAGAATCTGAGGGACTCTGAGGTGGGCTCTCCTCTCTCTAGACTTGTTGTCACCGGGGTGGTTAAAAAGCTCCTTTGTGGATAGATGGACGAGATTCGCCCAGAGTGCCTAAAGACTCCTCTACAATATCAAGTGGAGCATACAGTGCCTCTGGATTTGCAGTCTGGGGTGGTGGTCCCTCTTTTTAAAAAAGGGGACTGTGGGTGTGTTCCAACTACGGACGGATCATACTCCTCAGCTCCTGTTCTATTCAGGGAAGCTGGAGAGGAGGGCCTGTCGGTAAGTTGAATCTCAGATTCAGGAGGAGCCGTCTGGTTTTCATCCCGACCGTGGAACAGTGGAGCAGCTCTCCACTCTTAACAGGGTCCTCAAGGGATCATGGGAGTTCATCCAACCAAACATCGTGTGTTTTCTGGACTTCAGATCTCAAATTGTCATTGTGTCTTTGTCGGATTTGACTTTCTGAAAAGGCCCAATGACCTCTACTCTTTCCTTACTCTTCATCTTTATATTTTCTGGCATCGTGGATGTCATGTAGCACCATTCTGCATCTCACAAGTCACTGCGCCATGAGATAGTTTCCTGTATTGTGTTGTATGTTAGTAATCTCGACAATTACACCACACACTATGAGACTTTTTTTCCCTCGTTGGTTGGGGTCTATTCATATTTATAAAAAAAAAATAATTAAAAAAAAAAATCTATGTTCTTGGAACAATGTGTGTGCACCTGGCTTTAGGTGTAAATCACTAAGAAATATTGTTGGCATACTATAGAATTCTATATTTCATTATGTTACTTTACAGTCAGCATGCATTTTTATTAGGATGTTGTAGCCATCAAAACATTTTTTGCTGAATTGGACCTCTCAAAAATGCTCATAAACTGAGGTGTCCTTGGCTGAGGATGTTGACCAATTGAAGTCATCACATTGACACACTGATATTGACAAAGAGCATGCGCCCCAAAAAAATAAATAAACTGCTGCTAAATTTCATGAAAGCAACCTCCCATGCAGCTCCATTAGCTTAATTTCAACAGTCTCAAACTTGGGTTTTAAACTGGACAGTGGTTTTAAATTCGATCGGCAAATCCCTGCTGTTGTTCGATCCATCTTTTTTCATATTAGGCAGCTGGCTAAAGTGAAGCCCTTTCTTTCCCAGCAGCACTTAGAAACAGTAATCCATGCATTTGTTACATCTAGGTTAGATTACTGCAATGCACTTTACTTTGGAGTCAGCCAGTCCTCCCTCAAGCGCCTCCAACGGGCACCAAATGCTGCTGCTCATCTTTTGACTGAAGCTCAGAAGACGGATCACAAAACCCCAATCTTGGCCTCTCTTCACTGGCTCCAAATGCCCTTTAGAGTATGCTTTAAGATACTTCTGTTCGTCTTCAAATCTTTAATTGGCCTCGCCCCAGCATACCTCTCTGAGCTCCTCCACTCCTACGCAACTGCCTGCTGCCTCAGGACTGTGGACCAAATGCTGCTGGAGGTGCTGAGGACTAAGCGCAGCCTCAGTGGGGATTGTGCCTTTTCTGTTGCCGGTCCTTCCCTATGGAATGAGCTTCCATTAAATGTTAGGCAAGCCCCCTCTCTGTCCACTTTTAAAACTCTTTTGAAGATAAATTTTTATTCTTTTGCTTTCGACTCAACATGAGACTGTCATTGTTTTGCTGTTCTTCTTGTATCTATTGTTAGTGTGTGTTGTGTTTTAATTTGTGTTCTAATTTCCTGATAATATATATTAATTTTATTTATTAATTGATTACACCATATGGAAAGCGCTTCGTTACAATTTCAGCTGTTGTGAAATGCGCAATATAAATAAAGTTGTATTGTATTGTATTCTTTTGGAAAATTTCACCGTTAGATAAATGACATGGCATGATAGATTATGTTGATATTCTGAAGATGGGATAGTTCTGCAATATACAGTCTGTGTCTATCCAAACGAATCAGCGAATGTGATATTAAAAAGGAAACGAGAAGTACAGCACAGTGAGTTAACACTGCATCACAAATTAATTCGACAAACTTAGTATAGGAAAGTTTCACATTCCCAAGGTCACAAACTATAAACCTTTGTTCAGTTTAAACTCAAATAGTAGCAAATTTGACTGGTTCCACTCTGTGGGGTCCAGACCTGTTGGCACCGCATCCCCACCTTTAGCCTCAGATCATTCCACAGCACACTCTGTTTGCACAGCTTGCTTTCCAACAATGATACCAATACAATACTTTATCTACGTGCAGAACAAACTATCACAATTTGTATATTGTGGACTGGGAGCAGCCAGTTCATCAAAGTAGCTCAGCAATGCTTATTGCTGGATTTCAGATAAGATCTGTACACTTAAGTGACACCATTATGATCCAAATTTGTGGGGCATTGAGTGAGTGAAAAAAAAAGCCATTTTATAATAAGGAATTTTATGAAATGCAGTCTAAATCTTGTCTCAAATATTTGGTTTAATTCAGTTCTATCAGTATGTTGCATATACACCCACATTCTATTTGAAAACATTAGGAGGTATGACAAATTCCAAGTTGACCGCCAATACAAAACAGACCAACTGTCGATTGAAAGCAAGTCTCCTTGTATACGACTGGAAATCACTGGCGGGAAGTAATGGACAAAATTGGATTTTAGAATTTTCAGGCATCTGTACTGTCCTTGAGAATCTATTATGACTACTTTAAGTCGCCATAAAAAAAAAGACCTATACTTTCTACTCCACCAAAACTAAAATTGAGTGTAAACTACAAATGTGGATCATTCAAGATCACAATAAAAAACAAAACATTTTAGGATGACAAATGTGCAAATGTGGAATAAGGACCAAGTAAGACATACAAAGTCAATTTACATTTACATTTCAAGTGATGCATATTGTGACTTTTGCATTCACTGATCACATGAAAACTAAGCAATACCACAAACGTCTAAACAAGGCCGCGCCAATAAAGACGTCACCGAGAATAAATGGATCATACCAGTATTAAACATTTCATTTTGTTTAGTTGCTTTGGGCTGACTGTCATAGTGACCATAAAGTCAAAGTAATGCTTTTATTTGGAAAGCTGACCGCCCATGTGGACGGGGCTACGAGTGGGATATTGTAAATAATTAGTAACTTTAAACAATAAAAAAAAGAAACAATCAAAAACACAAATAAATCAGTGTTACCTGAGCAGAGAGTGATTGAGAGCACCCCGATAACTGTGTAGCCACGTGGCTCCATTCAGCAAGACACTTGTCGGCGTGCTCTCAATGGACCTCATTTACGTACGCACCAATTTATGCACAAAACGTGCGTACGCATTAAGAAGTAATCCTTTAAGCACGAGGATATTTATGATTGAGTTTTGGACTAAATAAGGCAGCAACACCTTTTTGGTGTTGAGTAACCTTGCACAGCAGCTGCCGCTGTTGATTTGTTCACGCACTGGTTATATATATATATATATATAGATATATATATGTAAATGTCCTCCCTTCCGTCATTGTCCCTCCGTCTTTATACCGTAAATTAATCATTTTTATTTTTTCATATTTTTTAATTAATCATTCTCCATCCCCGTCCTTGCATTCTTAAAAAAACAAAACGACAACGTGGGATAGAGGCAAACGACTGAGGTTTCCTAATTCCTGCTTGAGCTTCCAGTGTTGTAGGCATTCAACACAGCCAGCTTTCTTTATACCAGCTGGGATGTATCTTGTGAGTGCATTGAATTGTTTACAACTGTGTCAAGTGTCAACCAAGATAGCTTTTCACTGCCAACACAGCCAACGTAGGTCACCAGACTGGCTGGCTATGTGTCAACTTTTTTTCACGGAGGACGAGTGCTCCTCCTCTTGTCAGCTTGAAGCAAAGTGAAGTTAAAATGTGATTTGATTGTATGTATGTATGTATTGTCGACTTTTCTAATTGTTTACTTTAACTTTGTTCAAATTGAAAAAAAACTGCACTTTCCACATTTTTTTCACCTTTTTCTTGAAAAAAAAAAAAGGGCCAAGGTTTTCACTAGTATCTTATCTTTGCTGAAAAAAATATCGAGCTGTGAATTTTTGTCCTGAGCATGTGGTATTCCTGCTTAGTGACAGAAATTCAACGAAAGAACAGAACAAAACTAAGTCTAGAGCACACGTGTCAAACTCAAGGCCCGGGGGCCAGATCTGGCCCGCAACCTCATTTTATGTGGCCCGCAAAGGGCAAATCGTCTGCATCAACTTCCTGTTTCTAGCATATTTTCTTCACTTTTTAACAACACTGAGATATGAGATATTGCCATTTATTTGTTACCAATCCTCCCCTTTTAAAATAAATTTAAAAATTGTTGAACAATTACTTACTAGCTTCTGATTTCAAAACTGGCTTTCCAATCAATTTATATGGGTTCACAGTCATACCGGCCCTCTGAGGGAAACCACAACTACGATGTGGCCCGTCCACAAAAATGAGTTTGACACCCCTGGTCTAGAGCGACTAACCTCGTAAGGATATCTTGACAACCTCTGACAAGCCAGTGGCTCCCGTTATCACTGCAAGATTAGCTCAATTTAATATTTGATCACTAGTTAACAAAGTGAGTCGACTGGTTAGCACAATGGCTTTCCATGTGCTGAGGTCATGGGTTTGATTCCCGGCTCCGGCCTTCCTATGTGGATTTTACATGTTCTCCCCGTGCCTGCGTAGGTTTTCTCCGGGTATTGCGGTTTCTTCCCACGTTCCAAAAATATACAAGGCAGGTCGATTGAACACTCTAAATTGCCCTTAGGTATGAGTGTGAGCGCGGATGAGTTGTTCATCTATGTTTGCCCTGCAATTGGCTGTCAACCGGTTCCGGGTTTTATATATTTATCATTAATGCCCTTCGATACTTTTGTTTGTTCACCTATTGGATGGCGATGCGCATGTCAGGTTGCATTTAATTTGTCAGATAAAAGCATACAAATCAATATGTGTGTAAAACTTATCACACCTCTTTTTGATGCGCATATTGTATGGGCCATTATCACAATGTTTATGTTTTTTCAATAACTTGTCCAGCCCCAGTAGGTAGGTAGGTACTGTAGGTAGATTAATATATACATGCAGTAGATGTCAGAGATGTTTTCTTGGATATTTTAGAATAAATGCAGCATGTTTTTTTTTTCCTGCGCAGTCGCAGAGACATAATTAAATGATTTCATTTCACAATGCTTTTAATTATATGTTCTAATCTTAACCACAATGGCACACAATTTTCCTTCCCGTAAATGAAATGAGCTCTCCAAGATAATTTCAAAACAAATAAAATGGTCTTTGAGATAAGCCCCCAATGCAAACCCTGTCAGAGTGACAGGTGGAATGTGAGTGAAACTAAAGTAATTTCATACCCATTTAATTTTGTAATCGACATGATGTTCTTATAACCCATCACTTGTAGGTAACTGCCTGACAAAAATATACTTTCAAACTCATTATCTCCAAAACAGTTATGCTGGAGCAAGAGTCAATGTGAGGAACCTAAAAGATCATGTGTATGCAACAATTCGTTAATGAGTGTGTGTTGGTGTATGCGTGGGGGTGCGTGTGTGTGTGTGTTTGGGTATCTCGATATCTACCCTTGCATCCTCCCACTGCCAGGTGCTCTAACTGAGAGGCTTTTGTTATATAAATGTGAGGTAAACCTCAAGTAGGAAATGAAATATTTAAAGAGCAGGCAGCATGCTTTTGAAAATAATGGTGATTGTAGCAGTGGGTGAAAGCTGCAGTCAGAGGGGTGCCTATGAAGAGGTGGTTTTCGGCATTGAGAGCCTACTCTTGCCACTGTAGAGTCAATTCACACATTGTCTCTCCTTCACAACAATGAACAGAACAGCCTCTCAACTATATCTGTGTGCTTTTGAAGTTGTTAACTACAAGCTCCTTGTTATTATCTATTTTCCCTTTGTTTGGTGCTAAGCACTCCTTCCTAAAGTTTTGCTCTGCACATCCCAGAAATCAGTCAGCAGGGCTAATACTCAGATTTGATTATTATTAGGATTTTTTTTTCAGATTATGAAGTCAGGATTTCAATTGGCACTGCATTGTGCGCTCACACTAATTTGTGTGCGTGTGTTTTTGAAAGTTGGAACGTGACTTCCTGTGCAGGAAAGAGAAGCAAATAAATCAGGTTGAAAAGCAAGATATTTGACTTGAAATTCACCTAACAAAACCAAATCACAAAGAGTATGAAACGCAATCATCCTCACTTTTCTACATCATAAAGTGAGGAGCCAGCCCTGTACCGCCCCTGCAAACTAAACACATGCCCACTTTCTCGAAGCAAATCTGAGAACGAGGCACCGGTCTCTCCGGCTGGAACTCTACTACTAATTACTACAAATTCTTCCTCCTCCGTGCACTTACCTGCAGGTGTGTTTGATAAAGGCAAGATCCAAGCGGCCTCCCCTCCCTGGCTGGTCGCTCTTTCAAATTTTTTCTCAGTAAACACACCCACTTTCTCTGAGCAGACAACAGGACGCCTGACAAGCATATCCAGGAAAGAGGCACTATGAGCAGCCAGCACGGCCTAGGCACCAGCCTCCCCGGTGACAGACCATTCAGCAGCTGTTTGTCTGTGATTGTCAATTCTCAGAGGACTGCCTGGTAAAGCTTGGCCAATACCAAAGAGGATTGACCTGGACGTTAAACCTTAAAACTGGTGAAATTACCACGATCAAACCTAACGGAGATACCAGTGTTGTAAATAAAATCAAACCGCTAGCTACATGACATAATATTAGCAATTATGACCTAACATTTGAATCGTTGTCAATTACAATATGTCAGATGTATTTTCTTGTATAAAAACTAAACTTACTCCATTACCATGTATCTGGATGAATAGCACATTAATGCATTAACAGCAAAAGGCTCCACAATATATATGCTTTATGTACGTTTTTGTGGGCCGTGCACATAGCAGCCGGCTATAAGACATCATGAAAGAGGCAAGGCAGCCACACAGGGAGAGGTGGGGTTTCAGTGACGCAGGCGTCTTAATTTGAAAAAATAGTCACCAAAATCACTCATATTTCATAAGAAATTAGATTTGCATTGCACTTACAGGGGTGCGCATAAGAGGTGCGCAAGTGCGCGTGCGCACTGAAAACAGTCACATGCGGGCACATTTTAGGACTGATGTCTGGATGTTTTACATGCAAACCTATTATATAAGTGCTGACGTTAACATCAATGAAGCGTCTTTTTCAGCAGCCACTGGTGTACTTCCTCGAGCTGTGGCCATCTAAGATTTCTTTTTTTTTTTTTTTTTTTGCCAGTCCCTAAGAAGTTTCACATTCACCCCAAATTTAATCTTTGCTGCTCGATTACGGTTTTCAGCTGCAAATTTCAGTACTTGCAGCTCTGTAGGCGGCAGAATAGGATTCTTTTGCGGGGCATTTCTGTCAGTCTCAGTTTTGACAATCTCAATTCTCAGTTACAGTTAACTTATTTTCTATTTTCACTTATTTCTTTTAAATTTTTTTTTTAATTTTGGTAGTTTTAGTCCTCCATTATTATGCATACAAACCTGATTAAACACCCCAGATGGAGACGTGGTGGCCAAGCAAAATAGTTGTTCGCCATGTCCAACCATCGACATCGCACTCAAGTCAAAATCAAGCAAGTAAAATATGAATGGACAATGATGAATAAGATAAGTAGTCCTGAGACGGCTGGTCAATGCTAATTTATGCACTGCAAAAAAGTATTTGTTCACTACACTTAAATTGTATGAACATGTCCACAAAATTGCTTTGGGGGAGTAACTAACGCAAACATAACAAAGCACTGGTGGAAGAGCAACTGCTCATTACACTACATTACAATGTACACCAGTTACTTTTTAAAATGTTTTAACAGGTTAAAAAAAAATCAATAATTTTCAATATGACCACTATGAAATACTTAATTATCAATATTGTCGGATATGAAATACTTAAATCATGAAATATTTTTCAGCCATATTGCTCAGCCCACCAAGCAAATTGTATTTAAAAATCAGTTTATTCAATCTTCATTGATCAGTTTATTTGACTTTTTCCTAGTTCAGTTGACTTCTTTGAATCTTAAAGGTACATTGTGTGTAATTAAGTGCCATCTAGTGGTCATTTCAACAAGCTAAACGGTGCCTCAGAGAGACCTCACTTCTCAGGCCGACCACTAATTTCTTGAGGTGACAGCAAAATGTCATCGCCAATGACTTCTTGTCTTCCCTCAAGTAAGTGCATTGCATTTGTTGCACATGCTGTAGTCATTGATCCAGCAAATTTGTGATCAGTTGATTGTCTCCTTTGGGTCTTTGTAGCAGAAAGATGGCAGCGACACATGGCAGCATCCTGTATAGTGAAGCGTCACCAATGTAATCCATCCATTATCTATACCGCTTCTCCTTATTAGGGTCGTGGGTGTGCTGGAAACTATCGCAGCCATCTTTGGGCAGTAGGCACGGTACACTCCACACAGGTTGCCAGCCAATTGCTCACCTTGTAATATAATTACTGACCTGGAATTATATTTAAAAATATATATATGTTGATGTGACAGAGCATATTTTTGCATATTATTGAAAATAATTGTGGGTTTTTAAAATGAATGAACTTTGAAAAACCTAAACATTGTTCACACTGTCCCTTTAAGATTAAGTATTATGTTTAAATATATTTACCAAAATTCAACCTTTCTTTTCTGTGGTTCATTATTTTTAAGAGTAAAAAAAAAAGAAATATATATTTTTTTTAAATATATATCACTATCAACCAATATGAAATACTTAATATAGTGATATACTTTTCAGTCGTATAGTCCTGCCCTAATAGTAATGGAAATAAAGTTCTAGTTGGCACCGAGTCCTTTCGTGCTCAAGCTTGGATGTGTATGTACTTCATCTGCAATAACAATTTGGGCCTCATTTTTGTAGGGAAGCATTTATTTTCTTGTGCCTGGAATATTAGCATGCATTAAAACATTGCTCCGACAAGTGCACTTAACACGAGTAGCATCTGTAGATATTGCGTCTATCTCAAAAGCTTGAAGCAGTGGGTAAATTAGAGTCTGGTGTGAATCGATAAACACTGTCAAACACCTCGGGGGGTCTACCAATTTTCCCGCAAACCACTCCACCCCCTGGGCAGAGAGAAACAATGGCAGGGCATCAATACCTGCAATTGGGAGAAGGTGGAACAGGAGAGACGGCAACCAAAATCACACAAGTGGGTCAGCTCTCCTCTAGACAGTAAATGGGTGCGCAATTGTTTGCATCAATTGAGACCTGTGGGAGATGGAGGACACGATAGGGAAAGGGTGCCATTAGGAGTGTATTGGTATAGACGGTGGGTGCTTGGGAGGAGAATGGGGTGTGGAGGTTTTTAAAGCAAGAAGTGATGGGGGGTATAGGTGTTTTCAATTACCCGCAAATTCAGAGCAATTTCCTCTTCTTTCTGACCACACCGCCAACCGAGAGGCTGATGGGAGGCCTGAACAAAGAGCCATGGAGATCGCAATTGTTTGACTGTGGGTTGGTGCAGAGGAGCAGGAGGGGGCTGGTTTTCATCCATCTGCCTTGTTCAACCTTCCTCTGTCACCTTGCAGCGAGGAGTCCCTTTTTTTATTCATTTCTTTGCCGCAAACGTGAACATTCTTTTTAACAGGCCACTTGCTCTGAGTCTGATGGGTTGTTATGCAAGTTTTAGATGATAGACACACATGTCAGTGTTTAGGTACCACTTAAAAATAAGGTTGGAGTGGTAGAAATTCTGATTAGATGCTCCACAATGCAGATGGAAATTATTAAATAATATAAGTAAATAAGTTATGCCTACACAATGTGTGTTGGTGGCTAAAATGTTCTGTCATTGGCATGGCATTCTTGTGGACTGCCTTTTTAATTCATGAAAATCACACGAACCTTCGCAAGTGAAAGCTTATAGTGTAATGGTGCAAATGTTGCAAATGTTTCTAACCGATACCAAAAGTTATTTTTCATCACAAATTGTTTTAAGTGTCCCTTTCGCATTTGCAAATGATCCTTAATCATTTGTAAGCCATATTATTATTCATAATCAGATTTGTAAAATTGGTAGACTTGTAGTTGAATGTCTTAAAATATTTATAACACATACATCGAACTTATGTATTGACCTATTTATAGAAGTCACCCCCTAAAAATTCTTTGACATAATCTGTTCTATCTCAGCCTTTCCTAGTCTAAACGCTGCATTTCGATTAAAATTGTGATGCTGGAATCCATCCATCCATTATCTATACCACTTCTCCTCACTAGGGTCGATCGTAAAAATTTTCCAACCAAAGCCCTCAACGCCAGGAACTATCAAGTAAATTGCAAAATACAGCTTGCACACTCCTCTGTCGCCAGTAAAACCGTGTGATTTCTCCTAGTCAACTCGTTAAGATAATGTCATGTTAAAGGTGGCAACAAATTATATACAGTTTGGGGATAATATGAACAAAAACTGTTGAAATTTTCTTCAGCAATTGGATATGGTAAGAATAGTGAATTCCTTGTTACTTGCATTAGTCCTCGAAGCCTTGCACACAGGGGTGTAATTTTTCTACTCCCCTTGTAATTGCATCAAGTAAAAGACAATTTTGCGTTTGTTGAATGATGCTAAAAAGTGAAACATTGGATTGTGACAGTCATCTGGAGAACCACATATTTCTAATGCGGTAATTGAGTCAAAAAGTGTTTCCATTGCAAATGCTTGTCAGGAAAAAAATAACACTAGGGGGAAAAAAGGCCTTTAAATGCACTTAATTTGAACATGAGCATTAGTTGCACGTTATTCAAATGTGGTAAACCAAACCAACGTAGTATATTATTTCATTTTCAAGGCGTATAGAAGAAAATGACATGAGTTTACCACCTTTTAATTAAGTGCAACCAGTGCATGTAAATTCTTCACATTCTTTTCAGTGTGGCACGTGTTTCTCTTAATCTCACACCTTCAAAATCTACACATCAGAAGCCTCTCCACAAAAGAAAGGGAAGTCACCTCCTTCGCGATCTTGCATATGTTGCAACAAGAACAGAGGACAGATAGGAACCGCTATCAGCCATGTCACTTCCCTTGTTCCCCTGGCAAGGAGAACAAACACACACAGACATAAATATTGGTACACTTTGACAATTCACAAACTACAATTTTCTGCAAAAATGGAGCTGGTCTCCTTTTATAAGTTTAACAGATTTCAGTCTAAGAGAAAACCTTCTAATAGATTCTCAGTGAGGTGTGTTTGTGGGAACTCAAATCGGTAAAGCTAAACACACAGTTTCCACTTCTTAATGCTTTTTCACTGCCAAAACCAAGTGCTATGAGCTGCTTTCTTATCTGTAATTTTTCCAATATGACTAGATCTCCTATGATGCCAAAGAGAAATTTGTCGGAAAGTAACCAAACGAGACCCTCATTCTCCTCCATCATTAGTGTTTGTCCGTGTGTGTCTTGAAGCGTCATAGTTTTTCCAATTTCCAGCTGGTGTTAATTCAACACCTAGGGTAGAGCTGGGCGATATGGAAAAAAAAGCTTTTGTCACAATATAGGCCATTTTATATCACAATAATGATATACTACGATATATTTTCAGTAAGAAATGTATTATAAAAAACTTGTGATTGTTTAGAAAATGGGCTGGGGCTGACCGGCCTCACCGCTGCCTCGCTCGGACGGCATGAGAAATGCTGCGCTTGTGGGTAGCTGTCACAGATTCATGAGGCATCCCACCTCCGACTCAATGGGAGGGTGAGGAGGGTACGCCTACGCGGGGGCATCTCACCACGCTGTTGCGAGAGCATCATGGACATCCATTCAGCGCCTGGTGGCTTTGCAGATGTTGAGTCTTTGGGCCACTTTCAAATTTAAATGGCAGCACAACAGAGAAGAGTATGGACACAAAACAATTCACATTACATCCTCAAGTCTATTTCCTGTAGGCCTAATGGTTTGTGCAACTCACTATTCACAAACTAGTTGGTGAGGCTGTGTCTTCCTGATTAAGGAAAAGTGTGACAATAGATAGACGATAGAGATAATGCAGACAGTAACTTTTCACCGAACACTTCAATGCAATCAAATTCCTTCAAGGACAGTTGGCTTTTCATATCATATTATGTTGCATTTCGTAGTACAGGCATGTTGGTTGTCAAGTAGCTGACAGTTTCGGGCAGTGCCGAGGACTAAGCGCAGCCTCAGGGGGGATCGTGCCTTTTCTGTCGCTGGTCCTTCCCAATGGAATGAGTTTCTATTAAATGTGAGGCAAGCCCCCTCACTGACCACTTTTAAAACTCGTTTGAAGAGACATTTTTATTCTTTAGCTTTCGGCCCAACATGCGTCTGTCGCTGTTCTGCTGTTCTTCTGGTATCTATTGTATATGTGTTTTCATTTGTGTTCTAATTTCCCGCTAATTTACATGACACCATATGGCAAGCGCTTTGTTACAGCTCCAGCTGTTGTGAAATGCACTAGATAAATTAAGGTGTATTGTATTGTGTTGTTTATGACGCTCATTTGATTGAACGAAGTCTGCTGCGTCACTCACCTGTCCAAAGAAAAGTCACATGCAGCTAATCTATCTATGAACCCGATTGCCGGTATATCCTCAGCGATCAAGTGACGTCACACTTAATACCACAACTATTGGCCAATCCTTTTTAAACAATCCATCCATCCATTATCTGCTCCACTTCTCCTAACTTGGGTTGCGGGGGGCGCTGGAGCCTATTCCAGCTGTCTTCGGGCAGTAGGCGGAGTACACCTTGAACTCGTTGACAGCCAATCACAGGGCACACAGAGACGAACAACCATCCACGGTCACACTCACACCTCGGGGCAATTTAGAGTCCAATCAACCTGCCATGCATGTTTTTGGAATGTGGGATGAAGCCGGAGTACCCGGAGGAAACCCACGCAGGCACGGGGAGAACATGCAAACTCCACACAGGAAGGCCAGAGCCAGAACCGAACCTTGTACCTCTGCACTGTGAAGATTTTAAACAATCTGAAAAAGAACACTGAAATGGAAACCAAGATATGAGGCGCATTTCTTCCCCTCCAGTACCATCATGTGAGAATTTTGCCTACCTTTGGGAAGTTTGATTACGTCTTAAATGCGAGCAGGAAAATGATGTTGAAAAGTATTGGCTTGACTCTAACCTGGAAACGTCTATCTTTACGTAAGGGTGTGATTTCAATTTTAATTAGACCCCCATCATGGTCGAATCCCTATTTTTACAATGTATCAGTGTAATGTCCGAGATTACACATTTTTATTACTGAGTGGTTTTAATGCAACACTGACATTCTGTGGAACTTGTGCTGTTTTCGAAAAACAAAGCAGTTCTATAAGCAAATAATTAGTGTAACAACCAAGCTTGTTGTTCTCCTGAAAGGAATTGAAAAAAAGTCACAAATATGAGGATGTGTGTGCGTGCACACGCAGGGTGTGGGGATGGGCTTCTTTCTGGATGGTTAGTCTTGTCTTCATGCACACTCACATGTATGCCGCACCAGATGGCCACAGAACACATAGCCGCGAATGGCACCACTTGATCATGTCTGGTTTGTGCTCTAAATCCGGATATTAACAATGAACACATGTCATACATATAGTTTTGACTGATCCCCGTGTGACTCATAAAGCCATTTTATAAAAAGAGAGGAAACACTCAGAGGACCTTGAAGATTTAGCCGTGCGTGCCTGATTGATGGTCAACGGGAGAGATCTCGCAGGCATTATCCTCAATTTATGAAAGCTCTCATGTTTGATGGTACATCTTGTTTGTTTATTAACACATCACATTGCCGCTGTCCATGTGGGGACTTTTAATTGGTGTGCCTAGGAAAGCTGCTTTCATTTTGAACATCTCTGGAAACAAGTGGTTTTGAACTCTGATGAGAGTGAGCACACACACCACCACCACATTACTCTTCTTTGCTGTGGACATTTGTGATTATTTCTTAAAGTAGAAAAGATGCACACACATCCATGATAATAATAATAATAATAATAATAATAATAATAATGAGAAGAAGACTAAACATAATAAGAATAAAAAATTTATAATAATTATTATTATTATGTGGTTGTAATAATAATATTAATAATTATTGTTATTAATAATAATAATAATAATATTGGTAGTAGTAGTAGTAATAGTAGTAGTAGTGGTGGTAGTATTATAAACAGGGTTCTAAATGTTTTTTTTAATAGCAGCCAATGTGGTTGGTGACTATAAAGTTCCTAAGCATCTAATCAGATTTTCCACCAGCCATTTCTTGTTAAATGCTGTTTTTATTTACCTCTACATT
This sequence comes from Idiotropiscis lumnitzeri, assembly GCF_059441095.1. Taxonomy (NCBI): domain Eukaryota; kingdom Metazoa; phylum Chordata; class Actinopteri; order Syngnathiformes; family Syngnathidae; genus Idiotropiscis; species Idiotropiscis lumnitzeri. Next base: position 42,024,661 of record NC_142391.1, on the reverse strand, counting down.
TCTGCCGCTGGTTTTATTCTAGACTGTAGAATGAACTAAAGGTATTCCCGCTGCCAACGGCCGTATTAAACATCATTATCTAGTATTAAGGAGCCGTATTTTGGAGTCACTGCAAGTGTTACAAATTATCGAGAACAAAAGGCTTGGGCTTTGTTTGAATGATTTCAGTTTGTTGTTTCAGTTCGGGTTTCAAACTACTCTCGATTTTTATTCATTTTAGGGTGTCCAAAAAATAGTGGCTCGCAGCTTAGACTAAAATCATATTTGACATGGCCTGTGTCATTTGATTGCATTGTACTATGCTACTTGCCTTCTACCGTGAGTGGCATTGCAGGAGAAGAGCATAAGTTTGTTCTCATCTCTCACCTCCTTGTCTTCAACCATTCAGTCATCAGTTGATGGGGCCACTGGCCATACAGATCTTGAAAAAATTGTTACATAGTTGTTTTTTCCCCCAGCTATACAGAATTATTCTGTATATAGCAGTGGAAACAATTAGGAGACCACCCTCGTTTCTTCAGTTTTATGTTTATTTTAAATGCATAGTACAGCGATAGTATTTATCAGTCGAGTATACATAAAAAAACACTTATCTTACTTAATATCATGTAATTTAAAATTTGAGTCATTGTAACACAAACGCATTCAAATGCAGTAGTGTATCATCGTGGGTGCTTGACTGTATTTTCAGAGTAGGCAGAAAATAAACACTTTAAATTATTTTTTTTAACCACTGTACTAGCGAGTTTCTCGTGCAGTTTGAGCCAAAATGAATGTGGGAGGGGCAGTAACGGACAGTGAATGGGTCTGCGCTCGCCAATCCAGCATATAAAAGGCGGAGTAAACAGCGTTGCTCCTCATTGTCATAACATTTTGCGTATTGTTCGATCTAGTGCGCACAGAACCGTGACCACTGTATCGAACGATTCAATACAGAGACATGTATCGTTGCACTCCTAATATTTATGTATATATATATATATATATATATATATATATATATATATATATATATACATACATATATATATATATACATTCATCTGACTGCTTTGTTTATGTCAATCCAAAGTCAATAACCACGTATCTTGTGAAGGGTTCTATTTCGGCTGGCATTGGCACCTGAACAACAGTCAGAGAGTTTCGACGCAAACAGACAGCAGTCTTAAATGTTTTAAACAGCAAAAACAGTATTTATTTTTTTATATATTTGTCATAGATAACAAACTACTGCATAGGTAAATAAAGGCCAAACTGATATTCCGCATGAATAAAGATGTGAAACATAGGTTTTATTGTTGCGCATGTGACATTGGAGACGCCTGTCAGTGTGCTCTCAGGGGGGGACGATGTGACTCGGCGTAACAGCAACACACAGACACACACCACTGGACGCTATACTTTTTCACCTGTTGCTGCTGTTTTGTATGTTCTGTTATTTCCACTCACAGGAGGAGGTGAAGTTTAAGGAATTCATTGTAAGCAGGAGAGATCAAAGTGACTTACAGAAAGGTCATGACACGTGGGGCTGTCAGACCTCAGTGATTAGTGAAGGAGACAACAGTATGTGCCAGTCAGAAGTAGCAAAGTCCAAACCTGGCCGAAACAGTCCCGACCCTCTGGTGAGAGAGGCCTTCTTGATGGCCCATGACCACATACTCTATGTGATCACAGGCGGGATAGACGGAACCATGCGTCCTGCCCCAACTGCCTGCACTAAAGCGCTTCGCTACGCCGGAGATGTGCTACTTACACGCTTCCCCATCTTCTTCAGGCGCTGGCCACACGTCTTCCAGGATGTGACAGAGAATACAGCCTGTCCTACACTTATGAGGATCCTAGATGAGTACTTCTTCCCCACTGACCCCGGGGGGGCGACGCCCTGACCTGGCATGGAGTGCAGTATTGTCGGTCTATATTCTAGCAGGCCAGATGGCCCTGCATTGCCATGAGAATGACATGGCGGTGGTTATGCCTCAGCTGAAGGAGTATGTGGGTGCTTATGTGGAGAGGGTCATCTGCCCTGATATCAGAGAAAAGGGAGGATGGGTATGTATTCACAATTTGAAAACATTCTTGATCATGGAGCACATTAACAATCATATGTTGAGGTTCAATGTTTGCTCATTGACAGTTTTCATTATTTTTTTCCATAAAAAAAACAATTGCAACAGATTTCAATGAAAAATAATTTAGTAATGATTGAAGTGGAGTTCTATTTTCATTAACAGCGCAACTATGGAGGAGTGCAAATTCTGGCCGATCTAGATTTTAAGGCTTGCTGCTTATTTGCCAATTTGGCAGATAAGTCTCCGCCAAGCTGGGCGGGCTGGTATAGCAGAAGGAGTGTCTTGGAGATACGCCTCACCGAGTGACAATTGGAAGCAGGAAGTCAATCCAACCTTATGCCTGCCCTGACCACAGCCAACACCGGGTTGCGGGGTTCAATTCCGGCTGTGGCCTTTCTATGTAGCGTGTGCAGTCGGATGCCCATTTTGAGGGCGGGAGGCAGGGGGCGACAAATTAAAAAAAAAGGGTACGATTTGATTAACAAAGGCTGGAGGTGGATCCTAGTCTGCCAAAAATTGCCTCAGAAGAACAAGTCAAAAGCGCCACTCTCAACTGTTTGTGTATTAAGAGACGTGGACAGCAGTGTGCGTCCAACCGTGCCAGCATTTCCTTCTTCTGACATCATGTAACCCGCGCCTCCCACCTGCTACTGGGGCATACCATTACAAGAGGGGGGTGTCAATATCGAAATCCTTATAACACCAACTGTGCGTACTTACTTGCATTGGGCACGTCCGTGGAGAAGAAGAAAGAAGACGGATAGGAATAATAAGGAGACGAATAAACCCATAATAAGCCCATAATAAGGTAAGTGGATTTGAATACTAAATTAGCCAGCTAATGATGTTTAAATGAACCTCTGCCGCGGCGGAATCGTGCACGGACATTTCTTTGGGGCGTGGGGGGCATCGGCATATTTTATAACTAAGGCTGGAGGGTCGATGCCTGAACGCAGTGGTAGTCGGTCAAGGCCTTGAAGCCCTTCTCTGCTGGCCTAACAAAATCAAGAAATCATAATTTTTCTGATAATAATTCAAACAATTATATAATTGAAATTTATATTTATAAATTATTATTCACATTAATGTAATTATGTTGTCCAATCAGAATTCAGCTATCTTGTGTTGCTAGGCAGATTTCATAATACAGCGGCACGTTCTTTTTCGTGGAGCCTTCAGATTCTGAGCTGCGGGCGTCTCTGCTGTGTGTGTGTCAACGCCTCTCACAGTTGATTGACAGTTGCGATAGCCAATCAGATCACGAGTTGATCACAGTGAGGCCTTTTCGCTGAAGGTGGTGAACGTGGCTTGTGAATGGATACTCACTCGTGAGCAGGCAGCGCAATGTGGAATCAACACACCAGAAGTCGTAACTGGCGACTGTATGAAAATCTAAAATATGTTCTTGCTTTTTTAAAGTGGGAAAAGTGTGGATTTTATTGCAAATACTTTTCTTTCTTCCGGCAAAGACACGAGTACGTCATTACGTCATTACATGGGTGCCACCCAGTGTTCAGACTGAGTCATCACAGTTGAATGAAATGTTCGCTCAACAACATATCAAACTTGTGTTGGCAAAACTAAAATGGTCAATGGGAGATATTCCGAAATGTTACTTGAAGCCTTGCTGCATTAAATTCAACTCTTTGCATTTCAACTTGTACAGCCACATATTTTGATTGGGACTTTTTCCTGCCACTGGATATTTGAGCTTAATTGTAGTTTTTTATTGATTGTTAGTTAGTTCATATTATTCTGTGTTCTATACAAAATGTTTATTTTTATTAAAAAATTCATACATATACATATATATATATATATATATATATATATATATATATATATATCGCTAATCTGCATATACAGTGAACCCTCGCTACTTCGCGGTTCACCTTTCGCGGGTTCAGTGCTTCGCGGGTCTAAAAAATATTCGGGGGCATTGTAGTTTCGCCGAGCGGCATGACGGGGCGCTGGAGCGGTTAGACGGCCGGCGTGCGCCAAAGAAGAGCGTGGGCGAAGAGGAGAGTGGACGAAGAAGAGCACGTTCCCCTGGGTACGATTTGGGGCGACGTTTCGCGCGGTTCGGACCGTACCAGAGCTCCGGCCAGCGTGCATGGCAGTTAAGCCGAAGAGGAACGACTTCCGCCCGGGCACTAGCGGGGCGACATTTCGCTCCGTTCGGGACCGTGCGAGAGCTCCGGAGGAGACCAGCCGGCGTGCGTGGCAGTTAAGCCGAAGAGGAACACCTTCCGCCCGGGCATGAGCGGAGCGCGAGGCTGTCAGTTATGAATGAATAAATAAATAAATGAAGAATGCCACCTTTCATTTCACAGGGCACACCGGACGGCGTACCAGCAGGTAAAAGTCGAAGTAATTAAATAAATACAAAAAGAAGTAATTGAATAAATACAAAAATAATGGCTGGGGAATAAAAAAATAATAAGTTTTAATAATAATTTGTTTTTTGTTTTTTTGTTATAACATGAATTTCGCTCTCTCTCTCTCTACCCGTATATACATATATATATATATTTGTATATATATATATATATATATATATATATATTTTTTTTTTTTTTAAGCATTTTTTAAGGTGCGCCGCTACTTCGCGGATTTTCAGTTTTCGCGGGTGGTCTCGGTCCCCATTAACCGCGATAACCGAGGGTTCACTGTATACATAATGACAGCGATTGCTTTTTGTTATAGATCATAATTTTACTGATCCAGCTGACATGGTCATAGATTATCCTCCATGTGGCCCCTGAGCTAAAATGAGTTTGACACCCCTGGTCTAGATGATTTAATAGATATCGTTCATTATCCTAGCATAGGGGCATGAGAAAATAAAAATGGTACTTTAAATGTGGAATTTAAAGCGCCGACATTTGGTTAAAGTTAAATCCCCACTGCCAGTTTCTTCCACTTTTCAACAGCTAAATGCTTCCTCCATGTTTCGTCTGGACCCTGGCCTGGCCTACTTGACCTGAGTCATTGGATATGAGAGCCCACAGATGTAGTCTGGGCCTAAAACGTTTTGGGATTTGGAAATTAGTAGAGTTTCAAAATCCATTCTGTAACTGACTGTATGCCAATGTATAACATTTAAAATGTGTTCAGATCTCTTAGTCCTGATTAAAACACTACAGGCAGTTTTCCGGATGAGCTGCAGCTGTTTTGCTCTATGGAAAGTTCTGTTCAAAGGTCATTACAGTCAATATAGTCGACTGGAGATGAATTCCTTCTGGACTTTGCAGGAGACAACTTTGAATTCTGTTGAAGTTTTTGAGTTGGTAAAAAGATGCATTGGTGACAGCTGTGAGGTGGCTCTAGAAAGTCTCACCTGAGTCTATTTGCACTCCAAGGTTACGAGCTTGGTCAGTGGTTTTAAGAGCCTGAGTCTTGAGATGTTTACTAATGCTAACCCTCTTCACTGCCAAACTGAAGGACTTCTATTATGTCTTCATTTAATTGTAGAAAATTCTCTCCCACCAAGTAGTCACCTGGTGACACACAAAAAATAAAATTCTGCCTGTATACTCACAATTTTGTCTATCGACGTCAAAACGTTTAGGGATTGTCCACAATTCAAAACTTGCCTTAATGCTACGCTTGTTTTCTGCCAGGATGGTTTTGTGACGCGCTTTGGAGAGAAACGCACCTGGAAGGTCAACTGGAGGAAGTGTGCAGCTGGACCCTGCTGGCTTTAGTCTCTTAGCCATGTGAAAAGTTTTAGCCAACATTGCCACCTACTGACCACCCCCAGAATTACGATATTGCAAGAGTGCTTCGCTGTACTGTGAAGCGTTATATTGAATTTTAGAGTCAGGTCGAACCACCGTCAGAAGGTCTCTACTTTGTTTGCTCTACCATCAGTGTCAATCCATGTCACTTGTACAGTGCCTTTCTACCTTAGGTACTCATTTCCACTGTTTTATACTGATGTGGGTTCAGCATCTTGCTCAAGAATACTTCGACATCGTCATGAGTGGGTATTGAACACACGACATGTTGGTTGGGAGACACACTCTTCTACTCAGTCATGCCACCGCCAATCTGTGAGATTACTTACCAATTGTGTATTAACAATAAATGTACTTGATCCAAGAATATTTCACACAGTATATTGATTGAAAAACACTTTTGAGGAAATCGATTGTTTTAATGTTAAAGCTTAAAAATTTGTAGCCACAATCTGCACAGTGAGCTTTGGTTTCAAACTCAGACAATCAAAAATGAACACACACACACAAAACTTTGGATTTGACTTGAGAGCAGTTGCTGGAAGACTTGAAATAAACTGCTTGTGAGAAACAAAAAATAAGATGAATCAAGTTAAGCCATATCTTCATCTTCATCCTCACCAAATTCTCCCTCATCCTCCGCAGTAGCATCCTGATACTGCTGATACTCTGACACGAGGTCATTCATGTTGCTCTCTGCCTCCGTGAACTCCATCTCATCCATGCCCTCGCCTGTGTACCAGTGAAGGAAAGCTTTGCGCCTGAACATAGCGGTAAATTGCTCAGAGATGCGCTTGAACAACTCTTGGATGGCTGTGCTGTTGCCAATGAAGGTGGCGGCCATCTTGAGGCCCCGAGGAGGAATGTCACACACTGCGGTCTTGACGTTGTTGGGGATCCATTCAACAAAGTAGCTGCTGTTCTTGTTCTGCACATTCAGCATTTGCTCATCCACCTCCTTCATGGACATGCGGCCACGGAAGATGGCAGCCACGGTCAGGTAGCGACCTTGGCGTGGGTCGCAGGCGGCCATCATGTTTTTGGCATCAAACATCTGCTGGGTGAGCTCAGGTACAGTGAGGGACCTGTATTGCTGGCTGCCTCTGCTTGTGAGGGGGGCAAAGCCTGGCATGAAGAAGTGCAGACGGGGGAAGGGCACCATGTTGACAGCCAGTTTGCGTAAGTCAGCGTTGAGCTGTCCGGGGAACCTGAGGCAGGTGGTGACGCCGCTCATGGTGGCTGAGACCAGGTGGTTGAGGTCACCGTAGGAGGGAGTGGTGAGCTTGAGGGTGCGGAAGCAGATATCATAAAGCGCCTCATTATCGATGCAGTAGGTCTCGTCTGTGTTCTCTACGAGCTGGTGGACTGACAGCGTTGCGTTGTAGGGCTCAACAACTGTGTCGGATACTTTCGGAGAAGGCACCACGCTGAACGTGTTCATGATGCGGTCTGGGTACTCTTCACGGATTTTGCTGATGAGCAGAGTGCCCATTCCGGAGCCAGTACCGCCACCCAGAGAATGCGTGAGCTGGAATCCCTGGAGGCAGTCACAGCTCTCAGCCTCCTTCCTTACTACATCTAAGACAGAGTCCACCAGCTCTGCACCCTCTGTGTAATGACCCTTAGCCCAGTTGTTACCAGCACCACTCTGGCCTGCAGGAAACATCAAGATTGAGCTACACAACACTTAAGTTATCTTGCAGGAGAGAATCTTGACGAATACAGAGAAAATTAAACTGCCTAATACTGTAATACCCCGGTTATCGCGGTTAATGGGGACCGAGACCACCCGCGAAAACTGAAAATCCGCGAAGTAGCGGCGCCCCTTTAAAAATGCTTAAAAAAACCTATACAGGTATACAGTATACCCCCCTGTATACAGTACACCATATAGAATACGGGTAGAGAGAGAGAGAGAGAGAGTTAAATTCATGTTATAACAAAAAAAAAAAAATTATTATTAAAACTTCTTTTTTTATTCCCCAGCCATTATTTTTGTATTTATTCAATTACTTCTTTTTGTATTTATTTAATTACTTTGACTTTTACCTGCTGGTACGCCGTCCGGTGTGCCCTGTGAAATGAAAGGTGGCATTCTTCATTTATTTATTTATTCATTCATAACTGACAGCCTCGCGCTCCGCTCGTGCCCGGGCGGAAGAGGTGCACCTCTTCGGCTTAACTGCCACGCACACCGGCCGGAGCTCTGGTACGGTCGGTCTGAACCGCGCGAAACGTCGCCCCCGATCGTGCCCGGGGGAACGTGCTCTTCTTCGTGCACACCGTCTAACCGCTCCAGCGCCGCGTCGTGCCGCTCGGCGAAACTACAATGCCCCCGCGGAGCGGAGCGAATGGAGAGCCCCGATCGTGCCCGGGCAAAAAAGTTTTTAATTTTTGAATATTTTTTAGACCCGCGAAGCACTGAACCCGCGAAAGGTGAACCGCGAAGTAGCGAGGTATTACAGTATTCAATTTTTATCTCAAGAAAAAAATCTCCCTCAAAACTACTCACCAAAGACAAAGTTGTCTGGTCTGAAGACCTGACCAAACGGTCCAGACCGCACAGAGTCCATTGTGCCTGGCTCCAGATCAACCATTACAGCACGTGGAACATATTTTCCACCTTTGAGAGCAGTGAGGTATATCAATTATTACCACAAGATATTTCAGGTATATTGTATCTTACCTGAAGCTTCATTGTAGTAGACATTGATCCTATCCAACTGCAGGTCACTGTCACCATGGTATGTGCCAGTTGGGTCAATGCCATGCTCATCACTGATCACCTCCCAAAACTAAAGCCAAAGCATAAACTGTTAAACTGTTGCAACACATCAATGTTTTAATATAGTCCTATGGCATGGAGACAACCACTCATCTATCTGTGATTAATTCCATTTGTTACCTTTAACACAACATGACGATGCCTTAGTTATGGAGGACTGAAAGTGCAAAAATGAACTAAATCAATGTGAATACAATAAATGTAATTCTTTGAAATTGTCATTAATATTCATTCATTCATTCATTATATATGGAATTTAAAAAATCGGATAAACAAATAAATGCGCCATGAAATAGGGGTCATGAATCAAATCTTTTTTTATCAATTAAATATGAAATTAATTAATTAAATTACCAATGATAATATCTAAAAATGAAATTATTTCTGTATTTAATTTAAATTATTTCATGGTCGCGCGTTTCAGTGTTAAATGCATTCATTTTATCCGTCAAACGTGTCTCGTTTGGTGGGCAGGTCCTTCCGAACACCTGACTGGTTGGGCTGCTCAAGTCAAGGCAACTCAATTCCAGAATAATGGAATGATGCCAACCGAGTGTCTCGTGAAAATATTCCGATACACTGAGTGACGCTATTCACCTCTGCAATAGTTTGAATACTCAAGCAAAACAATTAAATGCCAGCCTCGACCGATCAATCAAGGTATAGCTAATGAAAGTCATCATCATAGCCGCCGTTTTTGCAACCACTTCGGGCCAACGCAATGGCTTTTAGGCTTCTTTATAGACAGGATTTATAGACACAAGATTATCCAAGATCTGAGTTCGTCAGTGTTTAGCCACGCCCTCTAACTTTGATGGGCGATTTGAAAGATAAAATAAACCCATGAAAAACTGCAACGCGGGAACATGAAATAATTAAAATAAGAAATAATTACAGAAATAAATGTATAGAATTTTTACATATGATTGGTAATTTAATAATGACACAAGTATTTATGTAATTGCATATTTCATAAATCAAAAATTGTATTCATGAATGGTAAATCTTGTATAGCGCTTATGATAATTAACTAACAATTTTAATTAAATATTTCATGGAGTATTTATTTAATTTCGGCACTTTCAGCCCTCCATACTTAGTTTCACATAAAATGGAACCAAACTAAAGTGCATATAAAGAAAATAAAAAAATGGGCAGCGCTGTTGCTTTATCTTCAAAATGACGATACAAAGTCTGTATATTTTCTCAAAACATGTTTCCGGTAACAAAACAAATTATGCAACATTTGACAATATTTCAAGGTGTACTATCCTTTATGAGAAAAGTTCATGGGACACTTTCTAGAAACACATCAGAGCCGTCAAATGCAACAGCATGTCTAATGCTATGCGCTGCGCCATATGATTTGACAAAGGCCAGCTTCCAAAGTTGAAACAAATACAAGTTACAAGTTTGTCTACATTAATTAGGCAATTTTCAGCCTTCAAACAAACATGTTGAGACGAATCAGCATTAATCCAATGTTCCCCTACACTCGAAGTAAGCGTTTCAATATGAAATATGGACAACACAAATAGTTGGAGGATGCGCTCGCTTTCAGAGTGTGAACAACTATCGTGACTGTTCGACTTTCGAGGTATTTAAATTAAACCAAGATTTATGATAGAAAAGACCTGCGTGGAGCCATGGACAATCATTCCCGTCTTTCAGAAGGCTCCGGGGGGAATCGAACACCAAATATCTCAAACCAGTAACACACTTGGACAACAGAAACAGGTATTGACTAACCTTAGCACCAATCTGGTTTCCACACTGACCAGCCTGAAGATGCACAATTTCTCTCATTTTTCTAGCGTGTCGAAGTAGAAGTTCCAAGCGATTCTAAACACCGGCGTACAAGCCTTGTTGATATCTACATGTGAGTGTGTGCGCGCATGTGGCGCGAGCGCCCGCAAGAAGTACACGCCCCTTGACTATTTTCTCCAAACTACTCAGTGATTGGTTGACTGACATAAACAGATACATTGAACAAAGAGCATAAAGCAATAGCTTTAACCGCCTTGTTGTTTTGGCAGTTGAATGCGGTACTTTTGTTTTCTCCAAAATTAAGAAAAGAGGTTTTGAATGACAAATTTCGATTTGTGGGTTCTCTTTACAGGGTGCTAATATGTGCTTTGGCGGTGGTGGGTCCACAAAGTTCCCATCATGATTTCAAAGCGGACACTTGTAGGCTGTAGTTGGTTAACACAGAAGCGTGTTTATGCTTCACTCTGATCTACAAAATAGAATTTAAATAGCCAATAATGAACGGTTACATGAAACAACCACAAAAAAACAATAGTAGTCAAGTTGTGCATCAGCAATGGTTGAACTTTATATTAGGTAACTGTTAAATGGAAAGACTGACAAATAATGAAATATAAACCGGCACATTGGATAAACTGTCATTCAACTCATCAAGTTTAGATGCATCTCTATTTCCCAACTGTTGGTTTTGTGGGCTATTCCCACATTTTCCCCCAATACCTAAAATTAAAATGAGCAACAACTCTAGCTCTTTTTTTACAAGACACTATTCGGAGAATATCGCCTCACTTAAAACACTAAAAAGAAACATATATTTACCATTTAGTACTATGTTTACATGAATAAAAAAATGGATGCACTTCACAGCTACACAAAAGACAGCTCAAATCCAAACTACGAGTTTCAGCCATCTTGAAATGACCAATTATTCAAAAATGCTCCCCTTAATCATCCCCTTGCGCTCGCTCAGAGTCAGGGCGGGCGAGTAGGAATGTTGGTCTAGCACGGTGATTTTATTTGAGCATGTTGCGTATGTCAAGATGACCGACATATCACATCACACCACACACAGAACAATGTCTGTCATAGTACTAAGACTGGCCTATGAGTGTCGTAATGGTGCCACACGATACACAGGCCTCCGGAAAAAATAAAGAAAACTTGAATTAGTAGTAGAAATAGAAGCTAATCTGGTAAACACACTGCGGTTGCAAACTCTACTTGTCATTTCCATTGTGGCGATTGTCTTTGGAGACGTGTTATACAATCACTCAGCACAAGCAGTTGCTCTTCTATTTGTGTCCGGTACGAGTGCGAGCTTCAGGTTGGTTCCCAAGCATTTACATTTGACTGGATTCTGAGCAGATCAAAATGTAGAAATTACTCTTAACACAGCCCGCACCACTGGATTATAGGTCAGGATAATCTTTTAGAGACATTTGATCATCAAGCCATTGGAGCCTTTCATTTCCAGGATGGGAAAATGCTTAGATTTGGACGAATTGTCAGTATGTGCTTACATTGCGACTTCATAGAGGGGAATTCATCCCAAAAATGTTTTTAACAAGAATATATTCTATGCAGCCCCTCTAGCCAAAACACTTTGATTTAATATTGTGTTTGTGGTAAGCAAATGAGGTAAGCAGTAAAATCAAAATCAAACAATTAGTGAGGTATAATGTTTGTTGTTTCATTCCATCAAAGAGTTATTTTTTGGGTGGTTGTAATCGTTTTATTCTGTCTAATATATATATATTCCTAAATTCTATTAGTATGTTGTTTTGCAAAATGGACACTGGGTGGCAGCACTGACTTGTAGCGCCACAGAGACTAAGCGACGTACTGCGGAAGTGACGCTCATTATCCAAATTGATGGAGAAAAGAAACAGGTGCCCGATTTCTGTGCATTATTTCTCATATTCACAGCGTACTCCACGACAAAGGATTATTTATATATCTGACAGCGATGACCTGGCCTACACATGACTAAGTCACATGAACTCACTTTTCACACAAAAACGTTATACATCCATCCATCCATCATCTATACCGCTTCTCCTCACTAGGGTCGCGGGGGGAGCTGGAGCCTATCCCAGCTATCTTCGGGCAGTGGGCGGGGGACACCCTGAACTGGTTGCCAGCCAATTGCAGGGCACACAGAGACGAACAACCATCCGCGCTCACACTCATACCTAGGGGCAATTTAGAGTGTTCAATCGGCCTGCCATGCATGTTTTTGGAATGTGTGAGGAAACCGGAGTACCCGGAGGAAACCCACACAAGCAAGGGGAGAACATGCAAACTCCACACAGGATGGCCGGAGTCGGGATCAAACCCACGCCCGATGCTGTCTCTCACTGTGAGGCCATCGTGCTAACCAGTCGGCCACCGTGCCGCCAAACATTATACAAAGTACGCAAATTAGTATCCATAGTAACGATTAATGTACTAGAACTTTGTAGTATTTACAGTGACAAAACAAAAACAATTCTGAAACTCGATCAAGTCATGGGGGAATGGACAATACGCCCCTCAGGGTTGAAGCATATTATTTCGTAGAAAACACTTATAAGTGCGCGATTCAGGTGAGGATCCATGTATGCAGAAATGAAAGCCTCTCAAATAATAAGCTTCGCGGTTTGCATCGCCATTCTGAGTATATTACGGCACTAACGGCAGTGTCGTGAATTGTTCCTGCTGTAGTGTGACCTGTTTTAAGTACATCATGTTTTATTTTGAAAGGCTTAAAAGAAAGTGACTCTGGGTGTGATGCGTACTTTATGAGATTGGAACGGAGAAAAATAAATGCGTTCGAGTTGCCCCAAACGTGTCACCTGTATGCCTCCGCCCAATATCACGACACCCTCCAAACTTTCATTTTAGTTCATTCTTTAATTTTATTGTCATCTACCAACGACACTCACACCGGCACTTAAATTGACATCTGAAATAAACACGTTGTCAAATGACACAAAGACGTATTTTTGGCTCAAATGGAACCCCATACATACCTGTTTAACGTTTGGCAGTTCAATCTTGAACGAAACCATGTGATTTTTTTTCTCATCAGTGGCTAAATTCTGTCATTTTCACAGCATGATTTTGTTTTCTTTATAATGAAGTACAACCAGCAACACTTCCAGCCAACATGTCCAACTGGGCCCCAAATGGGGCAAATGCGGGATTCCTGGGTACCAAGTGGGAATGGGCTAGAAGTGGGCAATGGTACAGGGTTCCATGTGGGCGACATCTGGGATTTGTGGGGATGGGCTTAAACTGGGCAAATGTTGTGGGTACAATACGGGTTGTGTATGGGCTAAGTGGACATGGGTTAGAACTGGTAACCATTTATAGGTCCTGTTTGGGTTATGTGTGGGCTAAGTGGGCATGAGTTAGAACTGGTCAACCATGTCAGGGTCTCTCATTGGCTGTCTATGGGCCAAGTGGGCATGGGTTAGAACTGGTAACCATTTATTGGTCCTGTTTGGGTTATGTGTGGGCTAAGTGGGCATGGGTTAGAGCTAGTCAATCATGTCTGGGTCCTATTTGGGTTATGTGTGAGCTGGTCAACCATGTGAGGGTGTCATATGGGATGTATATGGGCCAAGTGGGCATGGGTTAGAACTGGTAACCATGTGAGAGTCTCATTTGGGTTATGTGTGGGCTAAGTGGGCATGGGTTAGAGCTGGTCAACCATGTCTGGGTCCTATTTGGGTTTTGTGTGGGCTAAGTGGGCATGGGTTAGAACTGGTCAACCATGTCTGGGTCTTATTTGGGTTATGTGTGGGCTAAGTGGGCATGGGTTAGAGCTAGTCAATCATGTCTGGGTCCAATTTGGGTTATGTGTGGGCTAAGTGGGCATGGGTTAGAAGTGGTCAACCATGTCTGGGTCCTATTTGGGTTATGTGTGGGCTAAGTGGGCATGGGTTAGAACTGGTAAACCATGTCTGGGTCCTATTTGGGTTATGTGTGGGCTAAGTGGGCATGGGTTAGAACTGGTCAACCATGTCTGGGTCTTATTTGGGTTATGTGTGGGCTAAGTGGACATGGGTTAGAAGTGGTCACCATTTATTGGTCCTGTTTGGGTTATGTGTGGGCTAAGTGAGCATAGGTTTGAGCTGGTCAACCATGTCTGGGTCCTGTATGGGTTATATATAGATGGGCTAAGCGGGCATGGGTTGTTCTGGAGCCTTTTTTATATTTAATGCACGCTATGCTAATAGTAACCACCCGAAGACTATTCTCAGTTGAACTATTCAATGGATGCCAGAACGATAGAGACATGGCCATGGAGCCATTCTTGCGAGATTGCAAAAGGATTGAAATAAGTGTAGGATTTTTGAGGACCAGAAGTCAGCTTTTATTAGGTTTGACATTGATTTAATTTATGGAACAATGTAAATTCTGGTCGGGTTGTTGTTGGACTTTTCAAACAGAATTTTTCAGCTTTTGACAAAGGGACGGCGGGTGTTTTTATTTTCTGGGACTCTTTAGAACAAGCAGCACGGTGGCGGACTGGTTAGCACGTCCGCATCACAGGATAGAAGTGCAAGGTTCTCCCTGTACCTGCTAGGGTTTTCGCCGGTTTCCTCCCACTTTCCAAAAACATCCATTGTTAAAAAGGTCAGGTTGTTTTGTAGTATGCCGTTGTAGCACCCTCTGGTGGCTCGCCTGTTCATACAATTGAATTTTAGATGGGCATGTTTTTAGCCACCTATTTTAGGACCCACGAAAGGTAACAGACAAGGGATGTACAGTCATTCTCTCCGAAGCCATCCAACCACAAGGTGTGCGTGCATTAGCATGTAAGTGACTCAACATAAAATATAATTTTTTGTGGGAACGCGATTTGTTTGTGGGCATTTCAGCTAATGTTGCTTGTGCTGTTTTGTTGATTTGTTATGGTTATGACTACGGCAATTAATGTTGTGTCGATGAGGCTTTCCATTGTATCCGCTCATGTTTTCTTTTTATTTGCTCTACAGAAACCACACACACAAACACATCCATATCGAAACAAATTAAAGATTACATGGACCAAACTGGTTTGATTATTCCTCATCTGGACAATATTGTGTTCTAACTGGACATACTGCAGCGGTTATCAACTCCTGAAAATCAGTCCTACAAGCAAATATTTTACATGGTCCTTCGAGCCGGATTCGATAATTACTGCAGACAACGATGTCCTCTCAGGAAGAAGTACAAACCAGACCTAAACGTTTAACTCACCCTCCACACTACTTAAAAGACTATGATGTTACAACTGAACATCACGAGAATGACTCTGAACATACTCAACTAATGGAATCTGTAAATGAACAAGAATTTTCTGAAGACAGTCCAGCGGAAGAGACCATAATCTCCTGTTTGACATACGATCAGTCAATACAACCACCAAATAATCAAGAAGCAGTACAAATGAGTGGTGAAAACAATCTTAGAAAAAAGGAGTCATCACGCCAATGTCGTAGTGAGTCTTCAAGTCCACGTCAGCATCGTCGTGAGTCCACAAGTCCACATCAGCATCGTCGTGAGTCCACAAGTCCACGTCAGCATCGTCGTGAGTCTTCAAGTCCACATCAGCATCGTTGTGAGTCCACAAGTCCACGTCAGCATCGTCGTGAGTCTCCAAGTCCACGCCGTCGTGAGTCCTCAAGTCCACGTCAGCATCGCCGTGAGTCTCCAAGTCCACGTCAGCATCGTCGTGAGTCTTCAAGTCCACATCAGCATCGTTGTGAGTCCACAAGTCCACGTCAGCATCGTCGTGAGTCTTCAAGTCCACGTCAGCATCGTCGTGAGTCTACAAGTCCACGTCAGCATCGTCGTGAGTCTTCAAGTCCACATCAGCATCGTTGTGAGTCCACAAGTCCACATCAGCATCGTTGTGAGTCCACAAGTCCACGTCAGCATCGTCGTGAGTCTCCAAGTCCACGTCGTCGTAAGTCTTCAAGTCCACGTCAGCATCGTCGTGAGTCTCCAAGTACACGCCGTTGTGAGTCCTCAAGTCCACGTCAGCATCGCCGTGAGTCTCCAAGTCCACATCAGCATCGTTGTGAGTCCACAAGTCCACGTCAGCATCGTCGTGAGTCTTCAAGTCCACGTCAGCATCGTCGTGAGTCTCCAAGTCCACGTCGTCGTAAGTCTTCAAGTCCACGTCATCGTCCTCATCCACACCGTCGTGAACCTCCAAGTCCACGTCATCTTCATCAGCAACACCGTCGTGAGTCTTCAAGTCCACGCCAACGCCGTCGTGAGTCTTCAAGTCCACGTCATCGTCCTCATCCACACCGTCGTGAACCTCCAAGTCCACGTCATCGTCATCAGCAACACCGCCGTGAGTCTTCAAGTCCACGCCAACGCCGTCGTGAGTCTTCAAGCCCACATCATCATCGTCATCGTCATCGTGAGTCTTCAAGTGCACAACAGCACCGTCGTGACTCTCCAAGTCCACGCCAACGTCGGTGTAAGTCTCCAAGCCCACGTCACCGTGCTCATCAACACCGTCGCGAGTCCCCACGTCCACGTCAGCATCGTCGTGAGTCTCCGTGTCGACGCCGTTGTGAGTCTCCAAGTCCACGCCGTCGTGAGTCTCCGCGTCCACGCCTTCGTGAGTCTCCAAGTCCATGTCGTCGTGAGTCTCCAAGTCCACGCCGTCGTGAGTCTCCAAGTCCACGTCGTCGTCCTCATCAACCTCGTTGTGAGTCTTCAAGTCCACGTCAGCACCGTCGTCCACATCATCGTCGTTGCGAGCCTCCAAGTCCGCGCAGCCACCGTCGTGAGTCTTCAAGTCCACATCAGCATCGTTGTGAGTCCACAAGTCCACGTCAGCATCGTCGTGAGTCTTCAAGTCCACGTCAGCATCTTCGTGAGTCTGCAAGTCCTCACTATCACCGTCGTGAACTTTCAATTTCACACAATTGCCAGCGTGACCATGAGTCTCAGAATCTACGTGAATGCCGTCATGAACTCACCCAGCAGCGTAATAGACAGTATTATTCTCACCACCAGCATCACTATGAGTCAGGCGATCAAAGACGAATCATGTACACCTACATTGATTCAAGCTACAACCCACAAAGTGATAGTCCAGAGAACAGATATGACCCCCCTAGATACAATACACGCCAACGTACATTTTCACCACCTCGTGGTGAACCAACATATCGAGGGCCAACTCCTACTATTCCCCATTTTGTAAATGAAGACCCACGAGAGTTCACACGTCTTAGGGTCGCACTCGATAATCTCCTGCCACGGGATGCGACAGAACAATTTAAATACCATATTTTACTAGATCATCTCAGGCTAGAGGAGGCACTACTTATAGCCGATTCGTACTGTAGCAGTCGTTATCCATACAGTGACACTATGGATGCTCTTAATGAACAATACAGTCAGCCCCATCAGTTAGCACTGAAGCGTATCGCCCAGCTTATGGACGAACCGAACATCAAGAGCGGTGACATAAAATCATTCCGAAAGTTTGCTCTAAAGGTTCGGGCCCTAGTAGGAATGCTGGACCAGTTGGGCGACATAGGCCAAACGGAGCTAAAATGTGGATCACATGTCACCCGAGTATTAACTAAGTTGCCGCATCATCTCAGAGCAGACTTCAAGAGACATATTAACCCTCTTAGAACCCCCATCCCTACCTTAGTACACTATTTTACATCCATGGTAGGTTGATTGGACACTGGTCCAAGGTCTGAGTGTGAGAGCGGATGTGTCTGTGTGCCCAGCGATTGGCTGGCAACCAGTTCAGGGTGTACCCTGTCTACTGCCCGAAGACAGCTGGGGTAGGCTCCAGTACGCCGGGGACCCTTGTGAGGACAAAGAAGCAGTACAGAGGATTGATTGATTTATTAACGGATGAAATAAATATTCATGTATTTATCTATGCTAAATGTAACTAGGCTGGATGTTATATTTTGTGAATTTACATGTACCCCCAACTGTGACTTAATAACCCTTAAGGGACAAGATAACATTTTATAATACTGTAATACGCTACTTTGCGGTTCACCTTTCGCAGGTTCAGTGCTTCGCGGGTCTAAAAATAAATATTCAAAAATTAAAAATATCAAAAAATATTAAATATATTATCTATAGCCACTACGCCGCCTCCGGCAGCTTCTCCTGCATCGTCTGTGTCAAACTCGCTTGTAGCGAGGTGAAGGAGGAGGACCCAAAATGCACGGAAGCCAGGCAAGGGTAACTTAAAAGGAATTTAATGAGGGAACTTAACAGGGTAAACCAGGTGCTGGGAGAAAACAAACTGACGTGACAAAGTGCAAAATAACGAAGAGGAACTAAACGTGACTAAACAGAACAAAATGACAAGGAAAACAGGGACAGTGACAAATAACTTATGCGCGTGAACGAGAACGAGAAGGAGAACGAGAACGATATCAGGACTCGGCCATGACAGTCAGGAAAAGGAAGCAGAGGGAGCAATGTTCCGACGCCAAGCAGTCGGTCATGAGCGCTTAAGTAGTCCTGGTAATTATGAAGTCAATGTGAAACAGCTGCGTGACTGACGAGGAACCGGTGTGTGGATGGTGGGCGCGTCTCTCCAGCCATGATGACACGGGACGGTGTATAATAATCACACGAGACACGGCGAGTACTTGTTAACACACTGTTTAGTCATTCCCCGGAAGTCCCTTCCACCCCACACTTCAATACAAAGCATTATGGGACATGTAGTCCTAAATACCTATTACTACACCTCCTCCTTTTAGTTGAACGTAATCCTACAAGTAAACAGGCATAATTTGCATAACCATTAAAGTAATGTAAACATTTTCTTTCTGTTCTAAACATTGACAGAAACACCATATTATTTTCTTCTTGTTATTCTTCTGAACAGCATTTTAAACTACTTGCTTTCCATTTAAATGAACAATCAGCATCATTCACAAATCCAATCTATCACGAGGCCTCACGACACGACCGAACCTCGTAATAGTCCCTGTAGGTCGAAGGTGACTTCGGTTTCTCCTGAGAATCCCCCTGTCAGTCTCTACCATGTAGGATCTGGGAGTGTTGGCAGGTCCAAGTACTTCGCCTGAAGATGCTTCCGATGTACTCCAAACTTTCTGTCCCGTTGTTAGTTGTGAGAGTGGTCGTGTCCGGTGTCTCCGATTGTAGTGTTTTTCCTGCTCACGCCTCCGCTCTTCCTCCTTCTTCCGAAAAGCCAGCCAGTCCGGCCACTTGGGATCCAGCTTGGTAGTAAATTGAGGCAAGGTCGTGCGCAGGTTTCTTCCCATTAACAGCTGAGCAGGCGAGAACCCGTGTTCCAGAGGGGTGGCCCTGTATGCCAGCAGCGCCCTGTGAAGATCCATATCTTTTTTCCACAGCTCCTTGACTGTGCGGACTGCACGTTCGGCCTCTCCATTGGCCTGGGGGTAATGGGGGCTGCTCGTGACATGGGTGAACTGGAACTCTTTCGCGAACTCTTTAAACTGCTCAGATGAAAACTGTGGTCCGTTATCCGATATCACCGTCTCTGGAGTTCCGTGTCGAGCAAAGGCCTCCTTGACAGCCTTGATAGTGACATCTGCGGTCATATGTTTGAGTTGTGCAACTTCAATGTACCTCGAGAAAAAGTCAACAATCAAAATATAATGCTTCTTTGACCATTCGAACAGATCCATTCCAACCTTCTGCCACGGGCGGTCCGGAAGTGGAGTGGTTAACAATGGTTCCCGGTTCTGTATTCTGTATTTTCTGCATGTATCACAATCACCCACCACTTTGTCTATCTGTACCGAGATGCCGGGCCACCATACAGATTCCTTGGCTCTTGCTCTGCATTTGGAAATTCCTTGATGGCCTACATGCAGACGTTGCAGAATGTCCGCTCTCAAAAGTGGTGGGATCCAAAGTCTTTCTCCTTTCATGAGAAGACTGCGACACACATTTAAGTCCATCCTGTGTTGCCAGTACACTTTCAGCTCTGGGTCTAGCTTGCATTTCTCTGGCCAACCGACACCGCAATAGTCCCTTATTTTCCGGCACAGCTCATCTTTTTCCTGTGCGGACCTTATCTCTTCCAGCCTTTTGTCCGTAGCTGGAAGACAGCTAACAAGAGTGTCCACGAAAACCTCCACGTCCTTTTCCAACTGTAGATCTCCTGCAGAGGGCGGACCTCCAACTGGAGCGCGTGACAGCGCGTCAGCTGTGACTAGGGTTTTTCCCGGAACATGGATGATCTTGAAAGTAAAGCGCAGCAATCTAAGCCTGAATCGTAAGATGCGCGGTGGAAGGTCATCCAATCCTCTTGTGCTCAAAAGAGGGACCAGGGGTTTGTGGTCTGTTACCAGAGTGAATTGTAGCCCCATAAGATAAGATGAAAGTCTTTCACACGCCCACGTGACAGCAAGCGCTTCTTTTTCAATCTGCGCATAGCGCCTCTCAGTGTCTGTTAGTCCTCTTGAAATGTATGTCACTGGACGCCATGTGTCGTCTGACTGTTTTTGTGTGAGTACAGCTCCAATACCAAAAGGTGATGCATCTGCAGCAACTCTTGTTTCTGCTGTATTGGAGTACTGAGCGAGCACCTCAGGAGAGCTTAGAATCTCCTTAAGCTTCTGGAACGCCGTTTCCTGTGGCTCAGCCCAAATCCATTCATTTCTCCCCTTTTGCAGCTCCTTAAGCGGTGTAGTTGTGGTAGCCAACTGTGGCATGAACTTGGCGAGGTAGTTTGCCATGCCCATGAGACGTCGCACATCTTCCACACATTTTGGCTGTGGGAGCTGCTGGATAGCCTTCACCTTTTGCGGGTCAGCCTCGATGCCTCTATGTGAAACCTTGTGTCCAACAAACAAGATCTCGCTTTTAGCGAACTCACACTTCTCATTAAGAGTGAGGCCCTCCTTCTGGAAGGTTTGGAGCACACGATGCAATCTCTGGTCATGCTCTTGCCTATCTCTGCCATATACAAGCACATCATCAGCATGACAGATTACTCCATCCAACTCTTCCAGCATCTGCGACATCCTCCTTTGGAAATGCTCTGGTGCCGATGCTATGCCAAAAGGAAGGCGGTTAAAATGGTACCTCCCAAACGGCGTGATGAAAGTTGTGAGTGGCCGTGACTCCAAAGCGAGCGGGACTTGCCAAAATCCAGAGCGAGCATCCAACTTTGTAAACACTCTGGCATCTTTCATCATAGCAAGAGACTGATCCACTGCAGGAAGAATATGCCGTTCTCTTTTCACAAAGTTATTCAGGGGGGTAAGATCCACGCATATTCTGGGTGACTTGTTTCCTGGTCTGGGGACAACAACAATGCCAGAACACCATTCTGTAGACTCAGTTATTTTTTAAATAACTCCCATTTCTTCCATCCTCATTATTTCTTCCCTGACTGCATCCCGGAGGGGAAGAGGAACACGCCGTGGGGCGGAAAGAGCAACAGGTATGGCTCCCTGCTCTAGCTCAATGCGATAAGGCTCCTTCAACTTGCCCAAACCCCTAAACACTGTTGGGTATGCTGCCCTAAAATCTATCTCAGTGTCTTTGACTGTGTCCACTCTGTAAACTAACCCCAATGCCTCACAAGCTGGTCTACCTAACAGTGGCTGGACTAAACCTGAAACTAGGTAGACATCTTGAGATGTGCAGTGACCTTTTGCTGCCAACTGTGCCCTAAAGCAGCCCTTCGCTTCAAGTGGGTAACGAGCTGGCCCAAGAAGTTTCTTTTTAGATGGGAGTAGTTTACCATCCCTCTCACGTTTGTACAGTCTCACTGGCATGGTAGTAACATCTGCCCCTGTGTCAAGTTTAAACTGAATATTTTCCCCATTTAAGTTGACCTTTTCAACCCAGGGCTTTGACTTCACTGCATCAATCTCGCCCAAGAACACACATTCCTCGCTGTCTGCATAATCTTGGTTTTCTGTGACTTCCCTGAGCCCTACAGCTTCACTACTGCGACAAACTACAGCAAAATGTCCTTTTTTCTGACATTTTCTGCACTGTACTTCTCGGGCTGGACAATCTTTCCAAGAGTGTTTGTTCTTGCGACCACACCTGCTGCACTCCTTTGGAACTTGCTTAGTTTGAATTTTTCCTTTCTTTGTGTTTATCTTTATAGCGTCCATGTTCAGTCTATTGTCCTCTGCAGAGCTGCTGTGTAAAATCGTTTGCTGCATCTTCACAGTTTCACTCTGCCTGACTTTTTGTATAGCGTTGGACAGTGTTAACTCTGAGTCCATTTGTAGCTGTTCTGACAGTCTTTTGTCCTTAATTCCAACTACAATCCGGTCCCGTATAAGTTCCTCTTTAAGCACTCCAAATCCACAATTCTCTGCTAGTTTGTGTACTGCTGTGATAAATGACTCAGCCTGCTCGCCATCCTGTTGACGTCTGGAGTTGAATTGTGCTCGTTCAAAAATGACGTTGTGTTTTCCCACGAAGTGGTTTTCAAATGCTGCTTTAACAGCTTCATAGTGCTTCTTATCTTCAGAATTTAACGGCAAAACCGCTAAAACGTCATCAGCTGCGTCTCCCATCGCATACAGGAGTGAGTTTACTTGATATTCATCAGTTTTTCCATCCAACGCAGTTGCAATACGAAACCTTTCAAATCTTCTGATCCACTTTGGCCAACTTGACGGACAAGAAAAGTCAAATGGCTCCGGGGGGGATAACTGCACTGTTGTCGCCATCCCAGCTGATGAATCCCTGGTTTCTTAACGTTCAGGACATCCGCTTGAAGTTCCTCTCTTTACTTTTTCTTTTCGCGCCGTGCCGAGCCGTATCCTAGCAACGCGGCAAAAATAGCAGCTAACGCCGAAGCTACCTGCCGTCGTCTCCCACGCCGGTCATTTACGTTGCAACTGTCCGAAAAACGTCTTCCGGCAGCCAACTACACTTTACTGACCCGACAATAATTGTGAAGACTTGCAGTTCGCCACTTCTGACACCATGTATAATAATCACACGAGACACGGCGAGTACTTGTTAACACACTGTTTAGTCATTCCCCGGAAGTCCCTTCCACCCCACACTTCAATACAAAGCATTATGGGACATGTAGTCCTAAATACCTATTACTACAGACGGGAACGAGCGCTGGAGGAAACGCCCCCACTCAGCTGGGACAACAAAACAAAGACATGACATGACCGAAACGGGACGTGACAAAAACAAACAAAGACCTGACATGACCGACACGGATCATGACAGTCTGCGGCGTCATCCGAGGAGCAGTAAAGCGCTTCATGCCCCTGTGCAGTCATTCATCGTTATTACCTCATCGTACTGCACAGGTCTTTTCATCAACTACGCTTAGAAAAACTTATTGTAAGAGGTCAGTTAAATGTTGTTTTTGTTAAGCTCGCGGGTAGGCGAGGTAGCGGGGAGGACCCAAAGATGCGGGAAAGCCAAGGCACGGGTAACTTGAAGGGAGTTTAATTCACGACAAAACAGGAAAGCAAACGAGGGAACTGGACAAACACAAACGTGGCGGGGTGCGAAAATAACAGAAGGTGAACAGAACGTGACTAGACCGAAAAGTGACGGGGAGCAAGGACAGTGACAAGTTACAAATGAACGTGAATGAGAACGGGATGAACGAGCAATCGGGGCAAACGCATATAGAGGGTGTAGCGGGAGAAATGCACCGACGCCAAGCAGTCGGCACGGGGTGTTTAAATAGTCCGGTAATTAACAGTACAAATGAGAGTCGGCTGGGAGGCTAACGGGGAACCGGTGTGTGCGTCTCATCAGCCGGGCGAGACAGGGCGGGAATGAGCGCTGGCGGAAAACGCCCCCACTCAGCTGAGAAAACAACAACACCAAAGCATGGCATGGGACGTGACAATAATACTAATCAACAACCCTGACATGACCGACACGGGTCATGACAGTTTTATTGTTTTATTGTTTGATTGTTTAACACGAATCTTTCTCTCTACACCCATTTTCTATATGGTATGGTACAATTTTATTCATGCACAGGTATTACTGTAATCTTAAACCCCCAGAAATAGAAATTATAAATGTTAATTTGTTGCGCAAAACGACGGACTAATTATGTTAGCTAATTGTAGTGTTTGCTTGTTTTTGAAAGCTGATAACAATAATTGGTTGTTCGTAGGTAAATTGTTTGATAGAACAGTGTTCTAGACCCTCAATTGTTATTGTAAACAGACAACATATTTTACAGGTTTTTTTTTTGTTATAACATGAATGTCACTCTCTCTCTCTCTACCCGTATATATATATATATATTTGGGTTTTTTAAGCATTTTTGAAGGTGCGCCGCTACTTCGCGGATTTTCAGTTTTCGCGGGTGGTCTCGGTCCCCATTAACCGCGATAACCGGGGTATTACAGTATACCAGACAGCTAAGATTGTCATCTATGAGCTATTTGACGCGGCAGGTCCAGCATTGTCAGCCACATCCAACAGGAAAGCACACAGCGACACATCACCTAGGTCAAGTCACCTATCTAATTAAGAGCCCGGAACTAAATGGCCATTCTTGGTGATACGGGTGTGGGCGTAAAGTGGCTCATACTACACATGGCCCACCTTTGCTCAACATATTTGGGCCAGTTTTGTCTTAAAATATGGCCAATCTAACGGGTGATGCGGATATGACCCAGAAGTGGCCGAAGTAGTTCAAGAAAGTAAAGCACCCTAATTTACCGGTTTTCCTCGAATATAAAACCCAATTTTGTGAGCCAATAATGCATTCAACATTATAACATGAATACTAGAAATGGCTTTTTGGTTTTTACCTACCTAAACTCATTACATTTCAGACATTTTAAATGGCTTATAGGTTTGTGAAACATTTTCTTTTACTTTCAGAGTGGTATTTGATGTCTAATTGACATATTTATGTATAATAACATAATTTATGGAATTAGTAATTTATCCCAATAACAAGAGCACCAAAATCTTCAAGTTTAGAATTACATTTGAAAAATTAACTAAGTAGTTTTAAAGTATGTTATTAGTTAGTTATTCGTGTCAAAGTCATAGAGAGCCACAACAGATGAGTGAGAGTCGTTGGTTCCACAAACACCACAGTCCCGTTACCTCCATGCATAAATCAAAACGAGAATAACGTGTGTGTAAAGGAAGTCTAATGAGTAAAATGCATGCTCTCAATTATGTATGGGAAAATGATTTGGATTAAACACAGCCTTTTTCACACTATTGTTAGAACGCTTGAACATACAGTGTTATGTTCACTGCAATATATCTGTCACAAGTCAACACAGTTATTTTTTTTTAATAAACAAAGTCAACATTATTAATTAATGTTATTTTGTTGATTCAGTATGTTGTGAAAGATCTTTATTCAAAGTATATTTGAAGTTGTTTCTACCCCATTCCTTGATTTTTGTCGATTCAAGTTGGAGTTATCAAAATTACAGAGTCTTTTGAAGGCAGCATATTCAAACTGTGAGAAATGGAGCGAATGCAAGCAACGCGGTCTTTGGGGGATAGTTTATAAAATAGGTGTAATTTTACTTTCTATTTGTGATACATGTGACCCACCAAAACCACTTGGGGCCCAAAATGGGCAAACACAACTTAGGCCTACATGGGTTGCATATAATTTGCCCTGCTGGAACCCACATAGCGACGATTCAAATCCCCAGTTCAAGCCCATATAGGCAAATACACATGGGGCATAGGTGGTTCAGACATAAAATTGCCCATTTGGAACCCACCTAAGGCTCAGTCAAAAAAAAAACATGTAAGCCCATGTGGGCTAACACAGATGTGCCCTTGGTGGAACCCAGGAGCAAAACCGGATGGAACCCTAAAAGGGTAAACACAAGTGTAGCCGACATGGGTCCCATATTTTTCACCCAGCTGGAACCCACTTAAGGCCCAATCGGATCCCAGTTCAAGCCCGTATTAGCAAACTCAGGTGGAACACACCAGGGCCCCACATAAAATTGCCCACTTGGAACCCATCTGGGGCTCGGTCAAAAACCCATGTAAGCCCACGTGGGCTAACACAAATGTGTCCCTGGCGGAACCCAGGAGCAAAACTGGATGGAACCCATGCCCATATGCCCATGTTAAAACCCACATGGGGCCCAGATGGAAATGTTGGATTCCAGACCTGTCAACTTATACGTTTTCCCCATATTTTGTACGTTTTTTTATCATTTCAAATCATGAAAACTGTATGCAGACTTTTGTACGGGCAAAAAAAAATTTAATTGAAAAAAAAAAAATCGAAGTTTACGTCGGCTTTTGAGAAGACAGGAAGCTGCTGACCCTTCACTTCCCGTGGGTGGAACGTCCACGTGTGCGAAAGGTCTGTATTTTTGATAAAGCATGACATGCGCATGTGCCGTTAACTATCTGCATTTGCGCTTGCGTTAGTGTTGCAATCGAAGAAACATTCAGTAAAAATCGTTGAGGCAAGTATGGGAGAACGTGGAGAATGTGGCGAGAAGCAAAACACACAACCTGTTGACAAAGCACTTCGTCCCTACCGCCAATCCAGCGTCATCCCACAAAACTACAAGCGCCGAAATCCTCTTCTGCCATTTCCTTGTGGAGCACAACATTCCATTCGCGGCTGCGGACCACTTTAGTGAATTGGTGGAAGTTATGTTCCCGGATTCACAGACAGCTATGGTAATTTTTTATTAGTATAAACTGTGAGGACCGCTCTCCAGCCAGGGCTGGAAAGTGGTGACGGTGGACTCTTAAAACGCTGACAAGGGAAAAGTTTGGGTCACAAGGGTTTATTTTGACCGGCAAATCACAATCATTACTCAATAGGCAAGACAACTTGCTATCACTAATACTTCGGTATCTATAATTAACGTGGCCAGAAGATGAGAACGAAAAGCGCTGGTGGAGAGAACTCACACCAGGAAAATCAAGACGAGGAACAGAAAAAGCTTGCAACGCAAGAAAACCGAAAACGAGAGTGTCCTTCCACAAAAGTGTAAGGTTAGAGCCAATGCACGAAGCGAGAACAAAAAGCGAGCCGAAACGTAGCTGAAACAAAGAAATCATCAAAAACTTACAAAGACCATACACGGTGAAAAACTTGGGCGAAGACTGTAGCCAAGGCACATGGGCGAGAGCAAGTTCGGTCAATAATCCGACGTGAGAGTGTCGGCGTGGCTGTCTTAAATAGCCCGTGAGTCATTAGCTTCATGGGTCGCAGCTGTGTGGCTCGTGAGCGCGTCTCGCTCGCGGCCGAGTCCTGAGGTAGCTCGCCGACGGGCACGCCCACCCAGCTGCAACAATAACACATGGATCGTGACAAAACACGTGTTTAACATATTTGCATTTATTGCACCATGGTAACTGTAACTTCCTTGAAAAATTCTGTTTCCTAATTAATTTTAACATTTCCTGCTTATATAAATATAATGAATTATTCATTATAATATATATATATATATATATATATATATATATATATATATATATGTATATATATTCAGAATTTAATGTTTGTAAGGTTTTTGGTTGAGTTATAAGGGGAATCTTGATCATTTATAAGGGCTGCTACTGGCCGAGGTTGACAGGTATGAAATTCAGAATTATTACAAACATAACTTTTACTGGCGATACCAAACGAGTGTGATATAGATACACTGCGTGAGTAATGTGGTCAAAAACAACATACACAGTAAAACGAATTGGGTTATCTGTTATCTGTTCATGTGTTGACATTTTTATTTTGCTGAGATGTGTTGTTTCCGACTTTTACGAATGTATCACGCGACTCCCTGGACTGGTTTGTGCAAAAAAGAGAGACTGACAGGGATCCGTTGTGCGGATGACGGAGGCAGTTGCACGGAGTTGGCCTCGGTTACGGCCAATTATCAAATCTAAACCTATTTTTTGTTTTGTTTTGTTTTGTTTTTCATAAAGAACTGTGTTATTACTTTGCAACCTTGAAATGCATGATGAAGAAGAATGCTGTGAAAATTTAGAGTTTAGTAGAGGAGTTGAACCTTGCTGAAAAACCCTAATCCAATTTCTTTCTTATTTATTTATGATCATAAATATTAATTACTTGTATTTTCTTTGTAATGTTCTGTGATACTTTCTTGAGGCTTGTCTGTTATTTTTTATATCTTATATTAGCAATATACTATACCGATACGTTTTGTACATTCAAAGGTCTATAATAAAAAATGAATAAATCGAAAAATATTTATAAAAAAAAAGGTTACGGCCAACAGTAGCCGTTTTATAAGAATAATAAAAAAAGATAATTTAATGGAGGTCTGACGTGTGTCTTTCGAAGACGCTACAGTAATGAAAAAGTCAAATAAGACTAAATGAAACGAAAATATTAAGTCGTCACGGCTGTTTAACCGAACAAACGACAGGTAGAACAGAAAGTTCCAAACTTCTCATGAAATCACCATCGTTGCTGTGCGCATTCGTCGTGTGCGCCGCGCGCAAGCGCACGACGCATTGGTAGGACGTCTTGACTCGGAGGAAGGTATTTCAGAACTGTACAACACCGGTGCGACTGCGGTAGCAAAGCACAACAACGTCAAACGGCGCATTCTTTCGACACTTACATTGACATCTAACATCGACAAAATACTTTGTCAAATAACGCATCGACACATTTATGGCATAAATCGAATCCCGAAATGTATACCGTTGTTATTAGGTCTGTCACCAAGTCAGTATTCCCAATAATTTCAGCAACCATTTAATACGTCAATATAGAATCACATCAAAGAGTTTCCCCCTCCTCATCCGTGGCAGATTGTCGTGGTTGAGTCCCCTGATGTGACACGTCACTTTAAGAAAGAGAACAATCAAAGTAGCCTTCTAGGTGGTATAGATCCATTTTAGGTTCAACTTTAAAGTAGAGAACTTGGAGACGCCAATGGTAGGTGTTGACTATATTGTTAATCGAAATGTTTTTTTTTAATCAAAAGCTATTCATTTTGGATTACCATTTTGTTGATTGTAATTTGTATGTGAAGCAAGGACCCACTCGGAAATGAGATGATGCATCGCAGGGGGATAAATTAAAGGAATGACCTGATTAAAACCAAATTAAAATATGTGGTCCGACCTGCTAAAACAATTCAGCCTAACCACTTGCACAATCCAAAGCGATCAAGAGCTCTTTGAAAAATTCTGCCGTTACAAATAGAATGATACTATTCCATGTTTCACTTTCTTTAAATAGTGGTTGTAGTTTGTGTCCAATTATATTACGCGATGCTGAGAGGTCTTTGAATTACACTTAGCCCATTTAGCTACATGAGTCAAAATGAAAACACTTTTCAGGGCCGTATTAAAATTTTGTCGTGGATAACTGGAAGATGTCACTGACAATATTTCTTAGATTGACCAGAAGATGGCAACAGCGTGACGTCTTCTCATAATATTACACAAGACACCCGTTGTATGTAAGGGGCTTCAGGTGTCCTGTTAACGAAAGGTGAAGAAAATAATAGGAATACTGTAGATACAAAACGTTGTTTTTGAGTTGTGGTGCAACAGAATTATTAAAGAAAATATATGAAGCAGGTCTGTACAAAAATTATGGTAGTTTACATTTTACTTAATATTTAGTTGCACATCCTTTTTTAGGTAAGTTCTGCAAGCAAACAAATTTTGTAACTTTTAGTCAAATTTCAGCCCCTCTCAGCCAGTGTTTTTCACCCACTGTTAATGAGCAAAACTCGGTTGTCCCAGGTTTGAAGGGTGCTTTCTCAATGTTGGCATGTTTCAGATTCAGTCGGATTTAGATCATGGTTTCACTTCACAATCAATGGCTCTCGTTTACTAATGTGCGCGCACACGTAATGTATGATTCATTAATATCTTCGTACTTGATTTTGTGCGTACAATATTCTGCGAACATACGTATAAGGCTGGAGATGGAGCATTACAGTACATATCGCCATCTCCTGGTCAGTAGGAGAAATTGTGCCTGTGACAACTTCCGGGAATTGAAAATAACTATATGAACAGTATTTTGATTTGTCCCGTGCTATATTCTATGATCGTGTTGGAATTAAGAATTTATATTCAAACGGTTTTCGGATTTGTCCTTACTCGTTCAAGACAAACTAGAAAATGAAGCTGAAATTCAATTTTAATGATTCTATTTCAAAATGGAATTTAAAAGTTTTTTTTTCGTTAATATCTGCTTCCAATGTCCGATGACGGAAATTCTACTAGTGACAACTTTCGGTGATTAAAATATATGAGCCATATTTCGATTTCGTGCTGTATTCCATTTTCGTTTTAGAATTGAAACTTTGATCAAACCGCTTCAAAACCTTTCCTTCCTCAAAATAGAATAACAAGCAATATTTCAAATCTGGTGTTTTGATATCAAAATTAAACTCAAATGAGTTTCTTTGTATTTTTAATATTTCTTTCAAACAAAATATATTGACCAAGACACACCACGATTCACTGCAGATTGGCGTCACCACTCGGGACTACAAGTAATGAACATTTTGTCAAATAAGTCTTCAGATTCAGCATTACATCGGAAAAGGCTGAATTTTAAATCAAGCCCTTAACATCCCGCAAGTATGCGAGTAGTCTGAAATTAGTTACACTGGCTTAACTTCAAAACTATCATAACATCAACTTTTCTGATCACCTTGAATCAACCAAAGAATGATCCACTGCCCATTTTTGTCAAATCATGGCAGACAATTGATAGAAAGTTGTTTACCAAAATGCATCTGGCCATGTTACCATGCATCTGGGACAGAAGCATTGGAGCACTCAAACTGTATTGCAGACACACATTACAGACAGAAATTTAAACAAATGCAAATATATTTTGAGTATGCACAAGAATCTTTATTAACAGCAGACAGAACACTGAAATCTGGAACAGACTGAACAGTAGGAACTGGAAATTGAGATTTTAACAGAATTGCAGGGGAGGACAATTAGGCCATATCTTCTTCTTCATCCTCACCAAATTCTCCCTCCTCCTCAGCAGTAGCATCCTGATACTGCTGATACTCTGACACGAGGTCATTCATGTTGCTCTCTGCCTCTGTGAACTCCATCTCATCCATACCCTCGCCTGTGTACCAGTGGAGGAAAGCTTTGCGCCTGAACATGGCTGTAAATTGCTCCGAGATGCGCTTGAACAGCTCTTGGATGGCTGTGCTGTTGCCAATGAAGGTGGCGGCCATCTTGAGACCACGAGGAGGAATGTCACACACTGCGGTCTTGACGTTGTTGGGGATCCATTCAACAAAGTAGCTGCTGTTCTTGTTCTGCACATTCAGCATTTGCTCATCCACCTCCTTCATGGACATGCGGCCACGGAAGATGGCAGCCACGGTTAGGTAGCGCCCGTGGCGTGGGTCGCAGGCAGCCATCATGTTTTTGGCATCAAACATCTGCTGGGTGAGCTCAGGAACAGTGAGGGACCTGTATTGCTGGCTGCCTCTGCTTGTGAGGGGGGCAAAGCCTGGCATGAAGAAGTGCAGACGGGGGAAGGGCACCATGTTGACAGCCAGTTTGCGCAGGTCAGCGTTGAGCTGTCCGGGGAACCTGAGGCAGGTGGTGACGCCGCTCATGGTGGCTGAGACCAGGTGGTTGAGGTCACCGTAGGAGGGAGTGGTGAGCTTGAGGGTGCGGAAGCAGATATCATAAAGCGCCTCATTATCGATGCAGTAGGTCTCGTCTGTGTTCTCTACGAGCTGGTGGACTGACAGCGTTGCGTTATAAGGCTCAACAACTGTGTCGGATACTTTAGGAGAAGGCACCACGCTGAACGTGTTCATGATGCGGTCTGGGTACTCTTCACGGATTTTGCTGATGAGCAGAGTGCCCATTCCGGAGCCAGTACCGCCACCCAGAGAATGCGTGAGCTGGAATCCCTGGAGGCAGTCACAGCTTTCAGCCTCCTTCCTTACTACATCTAAGACAGAGTCCACCAGCTCTGCACCCTCTGTGTAATGACCCTTAGCCCAGTTGTTACCAGCACCACTCTGGCCTGTAAGGGGGTGGGAAATTGAGCTTCACATAAGTCACTGAGTCAAATAGCAACTACAAAAGTCATTTAGTGTTCAACAATGACATCTTACCAAAAACAAAGTTGTCTGGTCTGAAGACCTGACCAAAAGGGCCGGACCTCACAGAGTCCATTGTGCCTGGCTCCAGGTCAACCAGTACAGCTCGGGGAACATATTTTCCACCTAGAAAAACAATATATATTAAGTAGCCATAAAGTAACATAAGTCAGCATAGCAAAAAAATTGATTTTACCTGAAGCTTCATTGTAGTAGACATTGATCCTGTCCAGTTGCAAGTCACTGTCACCATGGTAAGTGCCAGTCGGGTCAATGCCATGCTCATCACTGATCACCTCCCAGAACTGGGAAAAAAAGAAAGGGGAAAAAAAAAAAAAGAGCAGTTAGTGGCATTTGTTATCCAATAAAAGAACCTTTCAGTTGCACAATTACATATAAACATTTGCACTATAACATTTAATGTCGTAGATCTAATAATCAACTAAAAAAACCGTTAAAAGATATTACATTTAAAAACTAGCTCTTAACTTGCAATTCCCGCCGAGCATTACTCGCGCGCGCGCCCTGAGCCCTTATTGGCCGAGACCCCATTTTGAAAAAGACCTCTTACGTCATCAACCGCCAGTACAGCCCACCCCCAGCAAATGCCGGGCTCAACCCAATACGCAATGCGGTGTAGGCCCCATCGAGTTTCGAGAAAAAATGCGGGCAAAAAAATCAGTTCACAAAAGCAAAATTACATGTGTGGCAGACATTCAATCATATCTATCGAGTACAAGCTTAAAGCGCGTAACGCAGGAATTAAATCTTAAGCCTAGATCTCCCCACCCCCATTGAAGGAGGCAAAGTGTTTCATGGTTCACGAAAACGTTTAAACTGTGATAAATTAGATGCACAACTGCCGTCATTAAAATTACACAATTCGACGGCTTTTAAGAGGGGCGTGATAAAAAAAGTTTTTTTTCGCGTGAAAAGAATGAAATATATAACCCGTCGAAATATAATTAAATTGATTTAAATGAGTACATTCAAAAACGGATGAGAATGATTAAGCTAACTACAGTTACCGTTATACAGAAATACTCCTAAATAGGACACGTTGATAATCCTAGGGTGTGGTTTCTAGGACACCAACAGGCACAAAGCAAACTCTACAGGGGAAGAAAAGCGGATTTCAATGGCCATTTTTAAAATTGGTATTCGCGCCTTCAACAAAAGCAAACGGTCACTAACCTTAGCACCGATCTGGTTTCCACACTGGCCAGCCTGAAGATGCACAATTTCCCTCATTTTGTCAGATCTAGAAACAGCCCGTCTCTCACGTTCTTTGGCTTACTGGAAGTGCGCGCACAATGGCGGACAACATTTTATATATGACTATGGCCCGCCCATTAGTCCGCTAGGCAATCAATGATTGGACTATTCTGAACAAAATCTTGACGGACAAGAAGCGCAACCAATGGCAATAAACCTTGATTTTACACCATTGGTCAGATCTCGGTCAGACGTTCTTTCCAACGTGTTCAACCCGCCACAGTGGAGAAATCGGGAGACTTCATCCATGATGAGATGGCGAAATTGAGAGAAGAAAAAAAAAAAATGGAAAGAAAAATCACATCTCAAGCGTGGGCTGTTTCAGTCTGCTTGATATTGTACCATTTAACAAAGAAACTCATTTAAATATCTTGAGGAATAAACCAAATGCGAAACAGCTGACCCAAATACGTGTTTATGTTTCTAGGGAAGAATATTTAATAACACTTTTGTTAAACAACGCCAATATCCACATTTCTTTTCTAATGGTACATTTGATTAAATGCAAGAACATGCGGCATTTACTTATGCTGCTATGGGCATGTTTTCAAGGACTGAGGGGGATGGGTGTACATTTCTTTCAGGTTGTTGTCGCCATGACGACGAATCTTTCCAAACTGGGCTGGAAGAATTCTATGCATTAAAAGAGCTTTAAAAGTTTTCCACGGCCGAACAGCAGATTTTAGCTCATTATTTATGACTGCCATGCATTCTCACTGGCTAACGGCTTATGAAGTACTGATTTTTAATTAACTCAAATTAACACACTACATTTAGGTCTTTATAAATATTGAAATATACATATTTATATTTCCGTCTTAGGTGATGGGTGTTTTTACACCACCTCTCATATACAGTATGTAGGTCACACTGCTCGTTTCTGCTGTCTCTAATGTGACACACAATGCCCTGTTTGCTACATGACTGTCACAAAGAGGATGAGCTAAGGTTGTAACACTGATTATGAATAATATATAATAATTTAGTCTTTTCATTGCAAAAAGTCCACATTTGAGAAACAAGAGCCACAGTTTTCTCACAGCTTGCATTGAAAGGAGTCACCTCATATCGCTGAGTATTCATGATGGCGCAGCAGGGAGAAATACAAGACCATGAGATTTAAATTTTTTTTTAAATTGTGCACGCCAACACAAATGTACGATAGCGATTTTAGAGTGTGACTTTTCACAAAACCTGGGGCATCACTAGGCTGCACTTCATTGACTTGGTAGGTCGGATTGTCTAATTAAACCAGATTAGATTAGCTATTAAAAGGCTGAACCTTATGAGAGCATTAGGTTCTCAACAATTAAATTCTCAACCCAGCGATGATAACAATAAGTGTGTTCACTGAAATACTGTTGGATACAATTCATTTATTTTTTTAAACTATTAATTTATGACTGACCGTAAATGTTTTTCCTGTGTTTTTGCAATACCAACTATATAACAGGAGCAACAAAACAAAACAAAATCACAACTGTGATTCGCAGTGAAGGATTTTTATTGCCGGTTCTTAAAAAATATGCATGTATAAATCTGACCTTTTGATACCAACTGTTTAAAGCAACATTGATCTGATATTTATATTCTGTAGCACTCTTGGTCTCACCAAAGAGAAATAATCTCTGAAAATAGTACTCACTAGAGCAGGCCTAAAAAGAAGTCATGTCGTATTCTGACCTTGGATCTTCACTCCACCAGCATAGATGTTTCTATGCGTTGTATGAATTATTTTTTTTTTATACCATAACTGAGCAATGGGTTACCATAAATGATACATTTTTGTGACCAAAAAGTGATGAATGGATCAATGGAAGATATTGGCTCAGGATGGTTTGTCTTGTTAACATGCATGTTCACTCGTAAAAGAATGAAACCTTTTTACACAAATGAACAATTGCAGAACAAAGCCCATCAATCCGTTTCCTTTCAGCGCAGAATATGTCTCTACACTGCTATGTTGAATTGGAGGTAGACCACTTCCTCTGACTCAGCGTTTGTCAGCGGATTGCAGCATTTAGAACTCCATTCCCCAGCAGTCAGATCAATACTTGAGAGGAAACAGATGCCATTCCTGCTGGCGTGGCCACACCCTGAATTGATCCTGTCCACAGGCTGTAATGCTTTATTGAAAAAGATGTCATTTTAATGTATGAAAAACTAAAAATCAGCAAGAGTTAACATTAAAAAAAATGCTCATGTGTTAGAATGTTGAGATTGGCTTTTTTTCAGACTGGTAATTCAGAGATCACTATTAGTACTGTTATATAATTTATAATTATTTTCCAGTTATTTACACCTAATGATCCATGTTACCATTTAAAAATTACAGGTGTATAAACTGAAGCACATTTACTATACACTACGTAGGATATGAGTGCTGTAGCATGCAATGCCGGTGCTTAAGGGAATATTTGCCCACACTAAACAGTGCACATGTAGCATGCGTCTTTTGTCTTTGTTCCGCCATGAGCCTTTTTTTCCCTTTAGCTTTTTAAGGCCACCATGTTTCAAGATGTGATTGGAAAACTGAACATTTACGAGTCAGGTTATTTTTTTTGTTTCTGGGATTGCACATCAGTATTCAAACAAGCCTTCAAGATATTTAGCTGACTAAAGCCATGACATATGGAGGAAGTCTTGAGGTGATTGGCGAAGTGGAGCGCAAAGCGACTTAAGGTGAAGGGAGTGAAGTACCGGTAGTCGCAGAGAATGTGAACAAGGCATTCCTGAATTTAGGATTTCTGAACTAATATGATCACTACTGTTTTTAATACCACAAATATAGGATAGTATGTTTTTTTTTCACTTTTTAAAAATTTTCATTACAAAATACATAAGAGGTATTTGATGAAAAAAATGCCTTACAACTTGTTTTGAGTTTTCTATTTCATGTTGTGTAAAACCGATTAGCCAATAGTTGTATTTTATGTGACCTGACCTGGTGACATGGGCTACACGGCTAATAGGTTCATAAACATGGTATTTTACTTGTTTTGGTTGAAGCTGTTGTAGGTAGCTAGAGTGATGAGCTGCATGTGACATTTTGGGACCAGTGGGTAGAGCTGCTGACTCACCTCAGTGTAATGAGTGTCATTTGTCAGCATCTTGACAAACAATATATGCCTATTCTCCAAAATATAACAAGCATATAAGATCTTATGTTCATTGTCACACTCTTGCTCAATCTGGAAGTCTATGCCTCACCAACAAGATGTGAGAATTGAGTGGCACAAACCCTGTTGTATTCTTCGGTATGTTTTGCTGGCAAAAAGCTAGTCCAAAGACTCTTCCACATATGTACAGTTATGCTCATCAAGTGATTAAAACGTGTCTATGATTACAATTTATCAGTGGGCATCTGAGTGAAAAAAACCCACACACCCTTAAATCATAGTCTTTTAGGGAGAAGTATTTTAGTACTGATGTCATTTTTACATGTAAACCTATTATATGCGTGCCAATGTTAACGTCAGTGAAGCATACCTATAATAAAAAGTGTTTTGAATAGAAATTTTGTAATGTGTTTTATTTAAAGTAGTGATGCATGTTTCCCCCCCCCACACTGTATAGTGTTGGCCTAAACACAAACTAGTGTTTATCGAAACACTCAGTGTCATTATTACTGCACTGGCAACACTACATTTTGTTGCTGTAACACATTATTGGGTGTTGAACATTTAACACTTTAGTAAATGTTACTTTGACACCGGGTTGTGTGGTTGCACATAGACACTTTGCCGGTGTTAAAATCAACACTTTATTTTGTTGAATTGACATGAGAAAATTTGCAGTGTACATGTAGTACCTTTTTTTTTGTTGTTGTTTTTACATCTGACTGCTCTCAATGTTTGAGCCATTTGATACCCACACCACTGAAAGAAACTGTCACATTTTTGGGGCATGGAGTCAGGTCAGAGCTCCACTCACGTGATAATGCCTCTGTCAAGGTCAAAC
Source organism: Idiotropiscis lumnitzeri (assembly GCF_059441095.1). Lineage (NCBI taxonomy): Eukaryota > Metazoa > Chordata > Actinopteri > Syngnathiformes > Syngnathidae > Idiotropiscis > Idiotropiscis lumnitzeri. The sequence goes on along the minus strand of NC_142391.1, from coordinate 41,987,025 downwards.
TTTGCAAAACCGAAAAAGTACTGGATCTGTAGATTTATATTTAATGGATTATTTCTGGGCACATGTCCCAATACTGCTATAATGGGTTAAATAGTTTTGTCTAATCCAGCAACAAAATAAATGCAAATATTTTCAAAAATGAACACAACACGCTGTACATCTTTTGCTCTTTTATGATTGTCTTTGATAAATATCACTGCTGGTGTTTATTTGAACATGGTGTGAGAGCAATGTAATTGTATGGGGACAATTGTAGGCGTAGAGAGGTGTTGGAAAGGAACAGCTGGGCTCATGTATACAGTAGTTATTTAAGAGAACCATTGATTCACTTAGATCAAGTTACTGTTCACATAATTCAACAACATTCAGCCAAGCCCACATTCTGTTGCACACACACACACACGCACACGCACGCACACCCCCACACCCACACACACACACGCACGCACACACCCATACTGATCCCATCAAAGTAGGTCAGCATGTCAATGCATACGTTTTGTTGAATACAGGTTACACCTAAAACTACTCTTAGAGCAAAACAATGGTTCATGTGGGAAAGGAACAAGATGAATAGACATTTAGATGAAATGTATTCAAATAACACCCATATTGTGTATGTGTTTTTCCTTTGTTTAGTTCACGGGTAATTGGAGTCAAGTTTTGTGTGTGTATGTTTGTGTGTACAATGTGTATTAGTATCTAGTGTTGCCACCATTTGCCTCACGTAGCGCAACCTACCTCCATCACACACACTTAATCACGTTGTTTCTGAGATTTCAAGATGTTCAATATTATATCAATTTGTTGGATATTGGCAGGAAATAGAACATGCTTTCCTATATGTCGATCCAGAGCATCCCAGGCATGACCAGGGACGGCGTCTGGTTAGTATTCACCAATAGAAGACCGAGGATTTTTTTAAGCATTAACAAATTTTGTACAGAACCTTGACACAAGGTGGTCAGAAATGGCATTAACACAAAAAAATGGACATGTCCTCCCTGCCGGAATGTTGAACAGAATGTTATACTGTGTCCCAAATCATGGTCAGTATCCTCCTCCGGACCAAGCCTCTGCAGTCAAAAGAGGCTTCACCTTCTGAAGCGCATCAGTAACCAGTGCCAATCCTTGTTTAATGAGACTCATTTTATGCTTAAATCATCAGTAGTTCACATTCATCCCCACATTGTGATCAAACCGAATGAGAGATAAAACTGGAGTGAATTGAAGTGGTCAAAATTCCATAGAAAGAGGAGTTTTAGATTAAAATTAATTTCTCACTTGTTACTTCAATTTGGAGATAATCTGCTACCTATGTATCAGGTTGGGATTTAATCTGCAGATTCTTCTTAACTCCAAGAGATGTAATCATTACTCATACTATGGTTCATTTTTAACAGTGAAGTTATTTTATTTGTCATATTTGTCCTTTTATTTTTGAACATTTTTCCATGAGTTGGGGAAACAGTTTTGTAGAATGACTCACCGTCATTCATGAAGATTTCTTTTGCCATATCTGTTTTAATTGCCCCTTTTTTTTGTTACTTTCTCGGTAACGTGCAAGGCCACTGGATGAAGAGGTGCATAGTGGAGACGTTCTCATTGACAGGCAGGAGACATTAGGCTCCTTATTGTAGGAATCCCATCCATCACAGCAATCCTGTGAAATCCTATGCAGTTAAAAAGAGCATTTTTCTCTGTTAATTAATGTAAATTATGCATCATTTTAATTGCTGGTTCTCAAATTGCTATTTTTGCCTCTTTTTTTTATTTCAATATGTCACAATTATTTTTGACCTGTACTATACCTGCCCCAAAAAAGGTATTCGCATACAAAATATCCAAAATAAAGAATTTAATTTCTTGAATATATATCAATTTGAACATCATTGGGCTCAATTAATTTTACTCAAAAAAAGTATGTATAATTTACAAAAAAAGTCTACACGGCCCTGGTCCACTGCCAGATTTTTGTGACATGAAAATAGCCCAAAATAACTCCAAAATACTTTATTGTGGCTTAGTCTTCCCTGAGCCGTCTCCTTAGCATCCTAGTGTAGTTTGAGCATCCTGACATTGTCCTACTTTGTGGACAACAATCATCTTGAATATTGTTTTCCTTACAAGAGTCACCAGTCATGTCATCATCCACACTTCTTATCCTGTACAGGGTTGCGGGGGTGCTGGTGCCTATCCCAGGTGACTATGGGCAAAAGGCACACTACACCCTCAACTGGTCGCCAGCCAGTTGCAGGGCATACAGATTCACCAGTGTAAACTCATAATTTAATTTCATTTGACTTGACAAAAACATCTACCGGAATTGAATGGAAGATAAAATATAAAATACTTATCGGCTGTGTGGTGGACTCTTTTCTAAAATCATGATGAAAAATGAGTGTACATGAATTCTTTTCGATGGAATTTCGGTATTAAGAAAAAAATATTCTGAGTTGGACTGCCTCAGATGATGTGACGAGGGAGGTGGCCCTGCAACCAGATTGCAAATAAGCAAAAGAAAATATTTGAAATACACTAGTTCATTTTTCAAGTTTATTTAAACTAAACATACTGACAAGTTAATGTTTGACTGGTCGTCAGTCAATCACAGAACAGTCATACACAAAAACATTTTTGTGCAGATATTTTAATCAAAATAAAATATATTAAATATTGTCACGTAGTTGGTAACAGAGTGCTTGAACTAGTTTATAAAGACATTTAAATGACCAGTTCATGCCAGTGCATATTGTGTAATCTATCTCTCCGCCAGACCTTGCCCAGGTCGTCCATTTGGAAGTAATTCAGTCAGTAACCAAGTTACGCAGTTAACGCAATCTGCAGTGTAAAACGGCTTGCTCGTTAGCCTGTTGCCAAAGAGCTCCACAATGCATCCAGTCAAGCAGCAGGAACTCCGGATATCATGTTGCACAAAGTGATACTGTGTCATGATACTGGGGGAGGGTCGAGTTCACCATCTACTCTTATTACGATACGTATCTTAATTTTACACTATTTTGTACAAGTGACACAATTCTGATTCCAATTTTTGAGCATTTGAGCAAGTTAGGAAGGGTCAGATTCTCAGGTTTCTGAAGGGGGGGTAATCCTGGGTGTGGGGTGTAAGAGGGTCTTTTTCCTCCCTGATCTACTTAGGAAACTGTTCTTACAGTGTGTGGTGTACGAGGGTCGCGGGGGTGGTGGAGCCTATCCCAGCTGTCTTCGGGTGGAGGCGGGATACATCCTGAACTGTTTGCCAGCCAATCGCACACACAAAGATGAACAACCATCCATGCTCACACTCTCACCTAGGGGCAATTCAGAGTGTCCGATCAACCTGCATATTTTTGGAATGTGAGAGGAAACCCGAGTACGTGGAGAAAATCCACGCAGGCATGAACAGAACATGTAAACTCCACACCGGAGCCGGAATCGAACCCCGCACCTCTGAAAAGTGATCCCTTAGTGCTAACCAATCGTCTACCGTGCCGACCTATATGAGTAACTAGGCTATTGGGTTCTCAGGGTGTGGTGAAAAGATGTTCTGAACTTTCCCCAGCAGAGGGCGCACTCCCAAAATGGTTGATGTTTGTATATTTCTATATGCAGGGGGGCAACTACCTACTTTCTGGGGGGTATGCAGACACATAACAGGCGCCCCACCCCCCCAAAAAATAATAGTAATAATAATAACTAGCCTAGAAATACATTTTTTGGAGCAATATAACACTTTTATTTCAAACTTTTATTGAACGTTTCATTGAGCCATGTGTGGTTCTTACGCTGATACATCACAATTTACCGATTGTCTTTTAACCACTTTGAAAAGCTACTTTTCATGGCTGCATAGTCTTCCTCTTCGTTTCTTTTTCGGTTTTGCGCCCCAGAGCACTTTTCTATTTTGCTTCTCCATATTTAACATCATCAGACGTTTGAATTGTAAACACTCGCCGCTCGCGTTCTCGAGGGCGCGCGCACTGCACTCTGTCTGTGTGAGCGCGCGGCGCGCAGAAGGTGGGGGGCGCCTATCAGTGACGTACCTCTTTTAGTAGTAGTGATAAGATCAAATCATACCCGTGAACAAACCTGTTTAATACATAAAATGGCTTTCAAAAATTATTTCCCCCTATCACTTTAGTCCCCCTCTAGTGTGGCGCCCCTATGCGTAGTTAGTACAATTACCTTCTTATAAATAGTGACGAAACACCATTAAAGTTCGACTTTTGCGCCATTAGACAACTTGAGGTAACTACCGGTCCATCTTCCACTCCATGGAACACACGTTAATGCTCAGTAGTACATTACATATCTGCATTGCATTCTTTCTTGAAGTTGAGAGGTGGTGTAAAATGTATTATACACTGATACTATATTTTGAAACTATAAAATAATGCGATTTCATTTCTATTTGGCATGATTACAAAAAATAATTACTGTGGTAAAAGCCATTTTGAGACTCAGTACATGAAAACTGCCCAAGCACATCCCTTCATGTTTATAATTCGAGAAACTGGTGTCTTGGTGAGAATGTATATATTTATATATATATATATATATATATATATATTGAGATTGAACCCACGCCCGATGCTGTCTCTCAATGAGAGGTCATCGTGCTAACCTGTCGGCCACCGTTGGCACCGTGGGCGGCACCACATAAACACATATACTATAGATAACGGAAGAACTGCAGAACAGCGACAGTCATGTCGAGCCAAAAGCTAACGAATGAAAATTTGCCTTCAAAAGAGTTTTAAAAGTGGACAGAGAAGGAGCCTGCCGAACATTCAATCGGAGGTCATTCCAAGTTAAGTCAAATTTATTTATATAGCCCTTAATCACAAGAAAGTTTCAAAGGGCTTCACATACACACCGTCGACATCCCCTGGTCTTGACCAGGCTGCAATGGATGCAGAGACATCAACATTTAACCCATATAATGATGCGATACAATGTTAGTTGAAATAATGTGAGAGTCAGTGAAATGAAGCGCTGCAGGAAGACGACTTTGGTGGAGCAGGTCCTCGCCAAGTTGATCAGAGCCGTAATCTCCAAAATAGTGCCTCCGAGGATGTGGCCAGCCTCCAATCTTGTCAGGTGCTGTAGAATCCAAACAGAGACGTCCAAATCGGTCACCGTCACCTAATTTACAAGCTGGGGAACTGGGAGAAAAGAGAATAGAAGTAGTAAACAAGCCAGCAAATAATTCACCTATATAATAATTCCTAAATGCTAAGGGATATAAATAAGTAAATCAGATGAAGCACCGCAGGAAGATGACTTCTGTGGGGCAGGTCCCTGCCTGGTTGGTCAATGCCGTAAGTTCCATAGTGGGTCAGCATTACTTTAGTGGTGCAGGTTCCTGACCAGAAGAAAGATTTCCATTGCGATGATTTCAGAACAGGTCTGCTATGGTCCAATTTCATAGTGTTTGTAAAGACTCTGGCAGCAGCATTTTGGATCAGATGCAGCAGCTGGATTTTTTATTTTTTTTTTAAGACATGTAAAGACACCATTTCAGTAAGCTAGCGTCCTGAAAATAAATAAATGAACAAGGTTTTCTGTCTTGTTGAGACAGAATCATCATGAGACAGAGCATCATCCAGCAGACAGTTTCCACCGCTCAGGCTACTTGTGCTGGCAGTAGCTCAGTTTACTGTCCCTCTGTCCATCCATCCATCCATCCATCCAAGCGTCCAAGCCGCTTTTCTTCACAAGGGTCGTGGGCGTGCTGGAGCGTTTCCTAGCTGCCTTGGACTAGTACGCGGGGTACTCCCTGGACTGGTGACCACTGATGGTGCCTCAGTAATGCTAGGAAAGCACAGCTGAGGGATTTAAACCTGGGACGTGTGAAACCATTTGAGAAGTGAGAAAGCCACACAGAAAAAATAAGGGGAAATCGCTATCTTCAATCAGATTTGTGTTAATCTTGTGTCATTTATATATAATTTTCATTCATGGATATTGATCATTAAATGCTGGCCCCAGTATTTTTCAGACAGAGTTGCAGGACTGTCTCTCAGATCACAGTAAAACAATCTCACCGAGTGCACAGCAGGAGCTTCACACACTGGCTTATACTTATAATACAAGCCAAAGCTTTACACTAAAAATGTTAATGTGTTTGTAAACCTGGAGTTTACAGTTGGCTTGATTTGGTGTGCATGTTTTGCAATATCTAAAATTAAATATTTATACTTCCACTAGCATCATCATACAAGTCATGTACAAGATGTCAATCGTTTTCATTGTAGTAGGATAAAGCACTTAATCCAAAGTTTTCTAACAGAAGTGTAAATGATGTAATTTGATTTTTTTAAAAAAAACGTAACTTGGTTGGATGCGATGCTTGCGTGACCATGGTACACACATATGTTGCTCTCAGTGGTCCAATGGATTGGTCACTGAGTGTAACTAACCATGTTCATATTTTTGGAACAGCAGCGGTGATTTTATTTATCATATTTTATTTTCATTTGAAAATTGGATTGATAGGTGCTACTTCCGGTTTAAGCTATGTGGTTTTATTTTGAATGCAAACTTCCTGTTTAGTACAGTTCACACGTAAGGTATTTTAACAAAGAGTACGGCCAAGAGTTCATATTGAGCGTCAGAAAAAGGAACATTTTTTAACTAGCACCGCCTCCGAAGAGGCAAAAGGTTGTGTAAATGATGTATCTACGTATTTTGTGTTTGTAATTATTGAGTGTTGAATGTAAAATATTTCCGCTGTTGGTTTGAAATGTGTTTCAGCTCGGTGGTTAGGTTTGAAGGTTACACGGTTATGGATAAATGTTGCTCAAAAAAATTAACCGCAAAATCACAAGTAAAGTCTCATCCTTGTTCGGACGGCATGCTACACTGAGTTTGTGTTTGCTCTGACACTGAAAAATGAGAGGGAACATTGGATAGGCTATATAATAAGCGTCTTGGATAATGGAAGGATGGACCTAGCCACTTGAAACAGAATTGAAAAGTTGAGTCCAACTCGCAGCGACCGGGAAATCAGGATTTCATCGAGCATGTATTGGCCCTCAAGAAAAATGTGGTTTTCTTAAGGCAAAACACTACCGCTTTTGTCCATATGGCGCCGCCATAATCAACAAATTTTTTATTTCTTTTAGCGTTGCTTTAAAACATTTGGAAATTATTAGATCCAATATGTGGCCCTTGTTATGCGTAGTATTTGTTACATATTGAGTAGGCACAAAAGGGCCAGGAGTTATTTTTCCATCTTTTAGATTAACATGTATGCTAAAAAAACAAACACAAAAAAAAGTCAAAATCAATGCACACAATCGACAATAACTTGGCAAACTCATTGACATGCTATATGCTGTACTTCAAAGGTCTGTAAAATATTGCAAAAAATCTTCTGGCTTTTCAATGTACTGTTTTTTTTTTACTTGAAAAGCCCTTAAAATTGAAGTGGTGAGAACATTTTTGCAATAAAATACAAGAGTAAATAACATTTTGGTCAATAATTTGAGTTACTAATGAATTACCTTGTGGGAGGACATTTTCACTGAAGTATGGTTTCGAGTTGATGTTGCCAGCTGGTCGACACTGCCCAACAACAATAACCTTGTTGCCATCCGTGGCCATACCCACTCCCAGATGGGTGCTTGCTTTCCACACAACCTGCGTAAAATGACCTGTAAGATGAAACACCCGCAGGAATGTTTATGTGGATTTGCTCTACCACAGGCATTACGCCAAGACTTATTCAAACCACATCAATACAGTCTGGTAGGATACAATTTGAGTCAAATACTGCCTCCTCGCATCTAATCCAAAGCAAAATAATCACAATAAATATATCACAAAATATTAAAGTAATACTTAATTTTGAGTCTCTTTGTAACATTGCTGCTACGAATTTAGACCATTGCATGTTTCGGAATGTGTACATGCACAAAAAACATCGGGCCCAATTTTTGTTCTCGGCGCAAGTCCAGCACAAAGCGCAGTCGAACTGTGCACATGGGTGGAGTTTGAGTTATTGTGGTAAGTCTTTTGCCAAACTTCACACAGCTACAATTGGGCGTTACTGGCTTTTGCACCGTTGTCGATAGAATGTAGCCTTTTGCTGGCCAATTGTGGTGGAATCACTCATTTGCATTAAATTCAGGACGGTTGGCGCCGAGGTGCTTTCATGCTTGACATTGTGGGAACAGAAACACATTTGCGGATGATAAAGTCGGCCACGAATGTGATGCGGTCAATTGGAGAACGCCTTGCACCCACGACTGTACGTCAGTGTGTGACACCCAACAGTTGTGCCAACAGTCAGGGGGATGCTATTAAAATTCTGATAATTCAGTCAATGAATAGATTTCAACAATGATTCAGAGGGATGAATATAGATGACATAACCCAACATCACCAGTACCACATAATAGACCTCCTTTTTGGTAGTCTAAAATGTCTAGTTTTTGTCACCAAATTGCGAGATCCGGCAGGGGCTGGAATGCCCAGCGAGGCATAGCGCATTTACCAAGACACAGTGAATGAGACTTGTCCCGGAAGGGGCTTATGTATTTTTGTGGAAGCAATATCTCAGCTCAGTTGGTGTTGTTTTACCTGTGTTTCCACTGAATCCTGGGTTGCTCCAGCTGTAGTGCTTGACTTCACCATACCATGACTCTACTGCTTCTTTCCCTAAACAAGAGAAACGGTATTACAATTACAATTCCACGCAAACAATATACACATAAGAAAAGGAAACAAAATCATACAGTTGAGCCATTAATGTGTAACAATTTGCACTTTCCGGTCACATGAGGTAATAACAAAACAGAAGAACATGTGCTAAAATCAACTTTTAACACTAGTTATAGTGTTTTGAATTGGAAATGCACCTGTTAGTTTAATTGGTACCAAGCTCCACTGGGAAAAAATATTCTCTCCATCACTGCTGCCACTGTGCTTTAGAACACCCAAAACCAGCAAATGATCTGCCCATTTCTGAGCCGTCGCATTAAGCTCGCTGCTAAGAGTCATAGGTGGTGTGTTGTGCTGTTCTCTGTAGACGTTGTGAGCTGCCAGGAACTCCTGTTGAAAGCTTGCATCTGATGATCAAATTATAAACTAGCGTTGTGTTGCGAAAACAAGCTTGCGGCCAGCATGGCTGCAGGAATTGTTCCTTAAATACGAGTGCACTCACCTGCCATTTTTGTCTGATGATTAAAGGCTGAAAAAGGAAACAAATGGGTGCAGTTAAAAATGAAACGACATTACTATTTTTGCCCATCGAATAAATATTGAAGGCAGGATAGTGTTAGTGTGTTAGTAATAATGTGGTGATGAGATCATGACACTAACATGTCAAACAAAAGCTAATACAAATTACCTCTGGAGGAATGACTTGTAAGAAAGACTCCCTTTCCTGTCTCAAAATCAGCTGTCTTGACATTTATATACATGAGATGTGGAGGCGGAGACAGGAACCCAGCCTTTGCTTGTTATTACCTCAGTGTGATCATCAGCAGGCTTCTTTGCAACTTGTTCTGTTTCGGAACTTCCTGTTTTGTCATTCAGTTCCCTATACGCCTAGAAAGCACATCAGATAATACCCTAATGTTGATACTTTATACTGTATTTATTTTTATAGTTGAAAAGCAATAGAGGTAGTAGTTCAAAAGGTGTTATTCCGTGGTGGTTTCTTTGTTGAGCATTTGCATGTGACAACTACAGATTCAAACAGGTTTTGTGGCTTTGTCTGGGCTCCGCCTCTTTTCGGCTTTCACAAGTTCTCTGACCACAAAGCAGCTTCAGCTTTAATTTTGGAAATTAATATTGCGCAAACACACAGATTCCATATATGTGCAGATTGCAGCAAATACTACTACAAAAGAAAAAACTGATCCTATATGTCATCCTGGAGTAGGGGTTGGTTACGGTGGGTTTAACGTGCAGAGACTTGAATGTAACATACGGACAGAACATTCCAAAGCACCTGGATCTCAATAATTCAAATCACAGCACGACACTGTCTTTGACACTTACACTGAAAATATGCCAACATTTTTTCAATAATGCACCCTTAGTCCGATATTTTTTTTCAGCCAAGGACCCACCCACTAACCAGCGCAAAGCATTTTTGGATGGAAAAAAAAAAAAACTTCGAACAGAGTGCTGTGCCATAATGTCTGATTTATTAAACTTTGGAACTTCATCTGAAATGGTATCTGTAGAAGTATTTGGGAATCAAAAGATTAAAACAAAAAACCCAGAAATTTTGTCTGAATTATAAATAAATATTTGTGGACAAATTAATAAAGTGTTCTCCTTTGGATCATAATACAGAAAGTATAGTGACACGTTTCAGCCTGTGCTTCACTGAGGATCTTTGTTGTCCTTTGTGGTAGGATAGATACTGCTGTATGATCAAGTTCCTTTTTTTATCATGGATTCTACATTTTAAATGTTTTTTTTTTTAATTTCCTGAGCTGGGCAGGGGGCATAATCGTCCGGCCCTCCAGACATGTGCATGTCTGTTTTTATTGAACCAGTTTACATCACAGTGTCTTAATATATTAAAATGTTCAACTGCATATAGAAAATAGCCCCAGCTTTACTCCAAGAAACAACATACTGTCATCCAGCCCCCACCACACCCCGTGCAAAGGGGCTCTCACATATAGATTCCCCATCCAAAGATGGCACACATTCAGTGCAAGAACTAATTTTGTGCAATTTATCACATAAACCAACACACTCAATTTGTGCTCTTCATGCCACGCCAGGTGGATTTCCACTACTTTGGCCCCATCCTCTTTACACCTCTGGATGCACTTAACAGCCTTAGGGTTGGAGACGCTGATGATCGATGTCTGCTTTCCTGTGGTTAACACTTGTATTTATATCTTTCTTTCGCTCAGCAACAGAGAACAGTTTCTCCTTTCACAAATTAATCGAGGACAGTCAATCAGGGTGACCTGCAGCCTCCTTTTGAGCGCACCGCAACTTTCATTTTGAATGTAATTATCCATCCATCATAGGGACATGGAAGGACTGGAGTCTATCCTAGTTAGCGGGGTACCCTGGACTGGTTGCCAGCCAATCACAGGGCTCATATCGACAAACAACCATTCACACTCATATTCACACCCCTTATGTGCAAGTGTAGCGCAAAGTGCAGTTTAAATGTGCGTGTGGATGGAGTTTTCTTTCTTTTGGTATTTTCCTAGACTTTGCATAGGTACAAATGGGCAAATTATGGTGTTGTGGGATGGGACGTAGGTGACTCACAGCCAATCGTAGTCATTCCCCTCATTTCCATTAAAATCAGGACAGTCGAAGAGCCCCCAGGGCTTGACGTTGCAAAAGCATAAATAGACTAAAAACAGTTCAGAACCTTAGCGGTGCTTCAGAACGTGAACAAGATAGGTGGTCTTCTCACTCATCTCCCTTCTACTTTGCATACTCCCCAGCATTTCTAGTTGAATAATGATATCGGATATCTTCAGCACCGCAACCTTCTCTGTGCATTCAAGAAATGTCGGGGTGCTCAACCAAAAAACATTTTCACTAACCCTTGTCTTCCTGGCAGATTTGAAAAAGATGCCTGGCACCAGGTGACAGGATATCTTTTCCTTCCACTTGATGTCACTTCACAATTGCATTTCACCGAAAACTGTCATGAGCCTGAGCTATGGTAGCCAATAAGTGATGTTATTTTTTAGTAGGCAGTAGACACCCTGAACTGGTTGCCAGCCAATCGCAGGGCAAACAAAGACAAACTACCATACATGCTCACAATCTCAACTAGGGACAATTTTTAGAGCATCCAACTATCATGTATATGTCATTGGAATGTGTGAGGACACCGGAAAACCCAGAGGAAATCCACACAAGCACGGGGAGAACATGCAAACTATACACTATACACCTCTGCAATGTGAGGCCTTCATGCTAACCAGTCGAGCACCGTGCCACCCTCTATGCTGACAAAATCTCTGTAACCATAGAACAGAAAAAGACATGATTAATCTACTGATGAAATAATAAAAATCTACAATCAATATATCAATCAGCCAATGAAGCAATCACTCATCAATCTTAACTGATAAAATATAGCATGAGTTAAAGTGTGCTACAAAAAGATTAAAAGGGGTTACTTCAAAGGTCTGGAACAAAATCAATCAAAATGAATAAGAAGATGTAAACAATAAAATAAGGTCACAATGAGCGATTAAAAACAACATTTCATGCTAGGTTTGAAAGCAGAGAAAGAACATTTGTTTTGAAATGGAATTTGAAAATATTTATTGAGGGAACCTGTCTGATCTAAAGCGACACTTCATTCTGCAGTTAAATAGGCATTATTGCTCAACTAGACCCAGAAGAATTTGCAAAGTGAATGAGTGGAACATGCTTGCAATGTAGAGAAGTGCAATGCTATTTTCATTTAGTTAAATAAACACAAATCCAAATAAGGAATGTCAGAACTTGCTTAGTGTGGTCTTAAATACATGTGTCAGTTCTAAATCGGATATCAGCATTTTAGCTGACTGGCACATGTCCTTCTCTAGAAAACTGGAGTATTTCAACTCAACTTGAACAGTTGTGGAGCATGAGAACTCTTCATGAACCTTCCTTTTCGTCGACAAATTTCTTCAGCAACATTCATCTATGGCTCAGTCCATGTCTCTGTATGTACACATTTTGGGCTTAAGGGGGAAATCAATTAAAAAATGTTCATTACAATTATCTACACGCTCTCACTAGTCTAAACAAAGCATTCAGATCATTATATTTTTTTTGGAATATGAACTAAGAAGAAAAATCCACCTGTTTTCATCCATCTCATTGGCTGGCCATTTTTTGCCTTGTACTGTCACTTGTTGCAGACTGAAAATGACATCACAGCGTCTAAGGGCTCAGTTTGTGAACGTCATATAATATTGTAAAGAACATTTTTGACTTGACCTTCCCTTTTAATTGACATCGTATTTACTGTGATGGTAAATGGTGTGATGTGAACCCTGAATTTCAGGTCTGTGAAGCAGACTTGCAAACCACATTTCAAACATGCTGCCAAATCAGTTATTCATTCCATTTAAATTGTTTAAATATATTAACAAATTTGCTTTTTACAGGACCAGAGTCATAAGGGTTAGTGAAGTTAAGCATTGACATGTTATTTTACGTAAGCATTTAAAATGTGGTTCAAGAGAATCAACATTCAACATTGAAGTACATACTGCATAATCCTACAGTTCCCGTGGAATATTACATGTTGACGAAAAATGTTGGTTCTACTGGAAGCTCTCGCTGCAATTTTTGTGTTTAACCTCGGCTCATGTGTGAATTTGTTTCCAGCAGGTGTCCGCCAGTCTGCCGATGCTAGGTTAGGATTACGCTGTTACTCTTATTAATTGTCCGAAAATAAAATTGTTCTTGCTTGACTTGATGCTTCACAGCAAATGTATCCTCAAATCCCTGGAAAATGTGACCTTTCCCCTCTTTGAATAGAATGACACTTCTTACAAAACTAATATTATTTAATTGGCTGTAAGGCACTGTATGACTCCTTGAATGTGACCTGCTGTGCATGTGAATTCCTTCAAAGTAAAGAATTCAAAAGCATTTTTCTTACAGTAAATCATAAAATACCATATTAAACACTACATATAGGCCTAGCATGTAATTTAGCTGCCATTTATTGTCTTAAAGGGTGTCATGTCCAATGCTGTATTTTGTTTACCATTACAGTATTCTTATCATTACAGTACTTTTAACATTGCAGTATTCTCTATCATCGCAGTACTTTTTATTACAGTACTTTTATCATTGCAGAATTTTCTATCATTGCAGTATTTTTTTTATCATTGCAGTACTTTTACCATTACAGTACTTTTATCATTGCAGTATTTTCTATCATTCAGTCTTTTTTTTTTTATCATTGCAGCGTTTTTATTTATTTCCCCTCTGTACCATGGACAGATATTAGGAGTGTTTCCATGCACTTGTATATGTTGTGGGATGTAAGTGTGTATATACATGGGGATCTGAGTATATATGTATATACTTTGTATATTTGCATCCTTTTTTTGAATGTCTGCTGCTAAAAGATAAAGATGTCCTTTAATAGTCCCGCAATGGGGAAATTTGCAGTGTTACAGCAGCAAAGATATAGATCACACAGAGGCGGCGGAGGAATGTATAACATTAGCAGCAGACATTCATAAAAAGCATGCAAATATGCACAGTATATACGTATATACACAAATCCCCCTCTATATACATACTTACATCCCACAACATATACAAGTGTAAGGAAACACTCCTAATGCCTGTCCATGGTACAGAGGGGAAATAAATAAAAACGCTGCAATGATAAAAAAAATAATGAATGATTGAAAATGTTATACATTAACGGCTACATTACGCCGCCACCTCTGTGTGATCTATATCTTTGCTGCTGCAACACTGCAAATTTCCCCATTGTGGGACTATTAAAAGACATCTTTATCTTTATGATTCGGTTTTGTTTTTGTTTTCAGTTCCAGCTGGAGTGGAAGGCCCTCCCTCCACTGGAGCCAGACCCAGACCCAGCTGTCCCCAGTACCAATTTCATGGTAGGTCGACCTACCTGAAACTTGCTGGTTAGTTGCAGCTATTGTCTAGCTCCTGGACCCTTAACTATGAATGTGTTGCTGCAGTTTTCACAATTTTTGTAATAACATGTTATTACAAATGCATTATTTAAAAATTGTTACCAAATTGTTTTCGATTTTCTGAAATTTATGCCTAAATCTCATCTCTCGTGTGCTTAGTATGTACATTTAAACATATTACACAACGATTGCAATTGATAAGTCGAAAAACAAATTTATTGTTAAAGTCTGTGGACCCCTTGAAATAGCCTTGGCCACCCCCTAGCAACCCCAAGGATAAAGGTCGAGTTCCGCCACTGCCCTCCGGCAGCACACCTGTCACGCGGCAGTCTCATCAGGAGTGGAGGGCGTTCCATCCAGCAGCACACCTATCATGACTTTCAAATAACTTAGTATAAAAGAACTGCCAGGCCAACAACTAGTGTCAGATTGTTCCTCTGTTCATGACATTTGCTTAAGTATTGAATCTTCAAGATGCCCCTGCTTCTTTCTTGCCATATTTTGATCTCGTCTTGTTTTTCGCGTTTTGATGGTCGATGAGGCGTCATGATGGGTGTTGACAAAACAACACTGTGTTGAATTAGTGATGGCAAAATGAAGCCCGATAATGCAGTCAAGACTTGCAGGGAGATATTCGCACACACACGTAGGGGCTTCAAGATGATTCATTTCGTCAACTACGCCCTCATGTGGACATAAACGTTGTATAACATGCATGGTCCATGTTAGAAAATGGTGGGGTGTAAATAATGCTCTGAATACAAAGACAATATATATTTGAAGAGTGTTTTAACAATTGTTTTGCGTTACTTTGTCTGTTTGTGCTTATGCAACAATTGAAAATGTGAAATAAGGAGGTAAAATAAAGTGCTTTTTCATTTTATTAAAAAAATATTTTAGATGAAGGAGGGATGTGTAGATATGAGATAGCAAGTTTGTATTGAATTGGAAATATGTATTTCTGCGATTCCCAGCACTGAAGGGGACTTTCAACTCTGGGGACGATTGGTGCTCCAATATACTTTTGCACCACAACTGTTGCATTTACAGTGACATTTGTGGTACTTGCTTGATGGATTGAAGTATCAAAAACGATGCCACCGTTTGCAGAAAAAAACCCCAGAAAAGAGTAGGAGCATTTGATTTAAAACAGGAAATAATAAACACTGCTCAAAGGAGTAAAAATTGTGCCAAATACCACGCTTTTGCACATGTGGACGTTCCACCCACAGGAAGTGAAGGGTCAGCCGCTTCCTGTCTTCTCAAAAGCCGACGTAAACTTCGATTTTTTTTTTAATAATTTTTTTTTTTGCCCGTACAAAAGTCGGTATGCGGCGTACATGATTTGGAATGATAAAAAACGTACAAAATACGGGGGAAAACGTATAAGTTGACAGGTATGAATTGTGTCCATAAGGAACTGTATCCACATGAGTCAAGACGTCCTACCAATGCGTCGTGCGCTTGCACGACTTATGCGCACAGCAACGATGGTGATTTCATGAGAAGTTTGGAACTTTCTGTTCTACCTGTCGTTTGTTCGGTTAAAAAGCGGTGACTACTTAATATTTTCGTTTCCTTTAGTCTTATTTGACTTTTTCATTACCTCAAAATACTGTAGCGTCTTCGAAAGACACACGTCAGACCTCCATTAAATTATCTTTTTTTCTATTCTTACAAAACGGCTACTGTTGGCCGTAACCTTTTTTTTTATAAATATTTTTCTATTTATTCATTTTTATTACAGACCTTTGAATGTACAAAACGTATTGGCATAGTATATTGCTAATATAAGATATTGTGGCAGTTGAAATGAGCACACACGACTGACTGTGAACACGTCTTTATTCCAAGACTGCCAACAACAGAATAACGCACAGGCACAAATTCGCGCCAACAAACATTAACATGAATACGCCCCCAAACGGGATGCCTGCTGGGTGAGAGGCATGGTCCTAATGTCCGCCACACAGCCCCCCCCCGAACACCCAGAAGGTCGCTCAGAACGAAAACCTCACCGGGGGCTTCACCGGCCTGCCACAACGACTACGCAGGCCATCCTTTAGTGGTGCAGTTGAAACCCGGTGGGCAGGGGGGTCAGGCGAGACAGGAGCGGGAGCACGACACACAACGTCGTCGCGCGGAAGTGAGGGCGTGGACTTTGGAGGGCGACCGCGGCGAGGGACGTGGGCCGGCAACAGCACATCGCCTGCAACCAAATGAGCTGGTTTTAGCCTATCTACCGAGACGCACTCCCTTCGCCCACCCATATCAAGCACAAAACTCTTATCGCCGCGCTCCAGCACCCTAAACGGGCCGTCATACGGTGGCTGCAAGGGCGAGCGGTGGGCATCGTGGCGCACAAAAACAAAACGGGCTGACATAAGCGCGGACGGCACGAATACCTTGGGAACACAGTGGTGAACCGGTGCAGGGCTCAGGGGCCCCCCCGACAAAAAGGAAAAGGGCGGAGCGTCCAAACCGTCTGGCAGAAATTCACCAGGTACGCGAAGCGGCTGACCGAGCACCAACTCAGCAGGAGCGGCGTTAAGATCCTCCTTTGGCGCTGAACGTAAGCCGAGCAAAATCCATGGCAGACGGTCGACCCAGTTACCGTCCGATAACGCAGCTCGCAGCGCAGCTTTAAGTGACCGGTGAAAACGTTCGCACAAACCGTTAGCCTGCGGATGGTAGGCAGTAGTGCGGTGCACGCGCACCCCCAACGATACTGCCAAGGCTGACCAGAGCTCAGATACAAACTGGGGGCCCCTGTCCGAGGTGATATCGGACGGCGTGCCGAAACGCGCGACCCAGGACGACAGAAACGCACGGGCTATATCCACCGAGGTCGTGGAGGACAGAGGAACCGCCTCTGGCCACCTAGTCGTCCGGTCCACCATAGTGAGTAGGTGAGTAAAACCTTGCGAAGGGGGAAGGGGACCTACCAAGTCCACATGCACATGGTCGAACCTCCTGGCCGGAATCGGAAAAGGTTCAAGGCTCGACCTGGTGTGTCGGTGGACTTTGGCACGCTGACATGCTACACAGGCCGCTGCCCACATCCTGACGTCCTTACGAAGCCCGGGCCAGACAAACTTTGCCCCAACCAGCTTGACCGATGCACGGACGCCAGGGTGTGACAGGGAGTGGATCGAATCAAAAATCCGGCGACGCCATTCCAACGGAACTACAGGACGAGGGCGGCCCGTGGACACATCGCAGAGGAGAGCAGTGCGACCGCCCCGCAACACCACCTCCTCAAGCTTAAGAGCCGTACTCACTGCCTTGAGGTTGCGGATGTCAGGATCAACGGACTGGTCGGCAGCCATTTCCGAAAAATCAACCCCGAGCTGGACTGGACACACGATCGCGCGCGATAAACAATCAGCCACAGGGTTACACTTACCGGCCACGTGCCGAACGTCCGTCGTAAACTCTGAAACGGCCGCCAAGTGCCGCTGCTGACGGGCCGACCATGGTTCAGTAACCTTTGACATCGCAAACGTAAGTGGCTTATGATCCACGTAAGCCGTGAAACGGCGTCCTTCAAGAAGGAAGCGAAAGTGGCGCGTCGCAAGGTACAAAGCCAACAACTCTCGGTCGAAAACACTATACTTGCGTTCGTTATCCCGCAGCTTACGACTGAAAAACGCAAGAGGCTGCCACACATTTGCCACGAGCTGCTCAACCACTGCCCCAACAGCTATATCAGAAGCATCTGTAGTTAAGGCAACTTGCGCAGTCGCAATCGGGTGGACCAGGAGAGTCGCACTCGCCAGGGCGTCCTTAGTTTGTTGAAAAGCCTGTTCCCGCCGTGCAGACCACTCGACAGTATCATTAGCTTTCTTATTTTTCAAGGCATTGTAAAGAGGATGCAGGAGGTGGGCCGCGCGCGATAAACAATCAGCCACAGGGTTACACTTACCGGCCACGTGCCGAACGTCCGTCGTAAACTCTGAAACGGCCGCCAAGTGCCGCTGCTGACGGGCCGACCATGGTTCAGTAACCTTTGACATCGCAAACGTAAGTGGCTTATGATCCACGTAAGCCGTGAAACGGCGTCCTTCAAGAAGGAAGCGAAAGTGGCGCGTCGCAAGGTACAAAGCCAACAACTCTCGGTCGAAAACACTATACTTGCGTTCGTTATCCCGCAGCTTACGACTGAAAAACGCAAGAGGCTGCCACACATTTGCCACGAGCTGCTCAACCACTGCCCCAACAGCTATATCAGAAGCATCTGTAGTTAAGGCAACTTGCGCAGTCGCAATCGGGTGGACCAGGAGAGTCGCACTCGCCAGGGCGTCCTTAGTTTGTTGAAAAGCCTGTTCCCGCCGTGCAGACCACTCGACAGTATCATTAGCTTTCTTATTTTTCAAGGCATTGTAAAGAGGATGCAGGAGGTGGGCCGCACGCGGGAGAAACCGGTTATAAAAATTAACCATGCCCAAAAACTCCTGCAGCGCCTTAATTGAGGCCGGGCGGGGGAAATCCACCACTGCCTTCACCTTGGCGGGCAAGGGGACCGCGCCCTGTGCTGAAATCCGGTGGCCTAAGAAATCAATCTCAGCCAGACCAAATTGACATTTCGCTGGGTTAACGATCAGACCATGCGAATCAAGACGCTTGAAAACCTCTGTTAAGTGCGACAGATGTTCCTCTGGTGAAGGACTGGCCACCAGAATATCGTCAAGATAAACAAACACAAAGTCGAGGTTGCGCAACACAGAGTCCATCAATCTTTGAAAAGTCTGTGCTGCCCCCTTCAGTCCAAAAGGCATGCGCAAGAATTCAAAAAGACCGAACGGGGTTATCACCGCGGTTTTGGGCACATCTTCCGCCTGCACAGGCACCTGGTGGTAACCACGGACCAAGTCCACTTTTGAAAAAATGGTGGTGCCCGCCAAACGGGTGGAAAAGTCTTGAATGTGTGGAATGGGGTAACGGTCATGCGTAGTCACATTGTTAAGGCGACGAAAATCACCACAAGGCCGCCAGGAACCATCCCTTTTAGGCACCATGTGTAAAGGCGAGGCCCACGGACTGTTAGAACGCCTCACAATCCCCAAACGCTCCATTGTAGCAAACTCCCCTTTTGCTATAGCTAATTTGGCCGCGTCAAGGCGACGCGCGCGAGCAAAAACTGGCGGGCCGACCGTGGGTATGAAATGCTCCACCCCGTGTTTAGTGCATGCGGTGGAAAAGGCTGGAGTCGTTAGGGAGGGAAAGTCTGTCAGCAGGCGCTGATAAATGTCACCCGATGCCAAATAATTCGCATGCGTTAATGGCCCGAGTCCCCCAGCCTCACACGGAAAAGTAGCAAAAGAAACAGCGTCAATCAAACGGCGGTTTGCGACATCAACGAGCAGTCCATGTGCACACAGAAAATCCGCGCCGATAATGGGAACCGTGATTGCGGCAACAAGAAAGTTCCACTGGAAATCACGTCCATGGAAGCACAGAGTCACCGACCTGGAACCAAAGCTGATGATGGGCGAGCCGTTAGCCGCACACAGGGGTGGTCCGCAAACGCCGCCCGCCTTGTCCACGGCGGAGGGTGTAAGCAGGCTGACTTGCGACCCGCAGTCCACCAGGAAACGTCGTCCAGAGGACGAGTCTGTAAGGAAAAGCAGCTCGCTCTCTTTGCCGGCGCCCACAGCCACTACTGAACGCCGGCGTTGGAGTTTCCCGGAGCTTCGTAGGTGCAGGGGGGAACACAACGCCGAGCCCTGGCGCCAAACCGCTGATGGAAGAAGCAGAGAACCTTCCCACGACGCTTTCGAACGACCACCGCGGCCACCGTTGACGGATCCACGTCTGGTGTCGTCCCAAGGGTGGAATCGGCCGCCACACTTTGCACGGCGAACCGTCTCGTAGCCAGCAGAACTCGATCCGCTTCCTCAGCCAAACCTCGATGATCGCCGGTCGCCAGACAAGCGGAGTTAGCCAACACTGCGCGCACCGGAGATGGTAGCTGTCGCAGGAAAATGTGCGGGAAAATAAAACCGCCCTCATCCGAACCCAAGAGCGACAGCATATTGTCCATGAGATCCACTGCCGTGCCATCGCCCAAACCGGGCAGGGAAAGGAGCCTATCTGCCCTCTCTGAGTCCGACAAACAGAACCTCCTCAGCAGAAGCTGTTTGAGCGCGTCGTATTTCCCGCCATGTGGAGGTGCTCGCAATAGCTGCATAACACGACGTGTAGTCAGTTGGTCGAGGGACGCCACGACCATGTAGTACTTCGGGTCATCGGAGGTGATTCCACGAAGGTGGAAAAGCGCTTCCACATGCTGGAACCACGAAGCCGGATCGCTCTGCCAGAACTCCGGTAGCCTCACGGTAGCGGTGACGGCTGCAAGATGAGGGAGTTGGGGCGGCATGGCCGAGGAAGACACCTCTTCATCTACGACTTGAAACATACTCAGCGTCGGGGTCACCAATGTGGCAGTTGAAATGAGCACACACGACTGACTGTGAACACGTCTTTATTCCAAGACTGCCAACAACAGAATAACGCACAGGCACAAATTCGCGCCAACAAACATTAACATGAATACGCCCCCAAACGGGATGCCTGCTGGGTGAGAGGCATGGTCCTAATGTCCGCCACAATATAATAAATAACAGACAAGCCTCAAGAAAGTATCACAGAACAGTACAAAGAAAATAAGTCATTAATATTAATGATAAAAAAAATCAATAACAAGAAAGAAATTGGATTAGGGTTTTTCAGCAAGGTTCAACTGCTCTATTAATCTATAAAGTTTCACAGCATTCTTCTTCATCATGCATTTCAAGGATGCAAAGTAATAATACAGTTCTTTATGAAAAACAAAACAAAACAAAAAATAGGTTTAGATTTGATCATTGGCCGTAACCGAGGCCAACTCCGTTCAAACTCCCTCCGCACAACGGATCCCTGTCAGTCTCTCTTTTTCGCACAAAGCAGCCTCAGGAATCGCGTGATGCATTCATAAAAATCGGAAACAACACAACTTAGCAAAATAAAAATGTCAACACATGAACAGATAACAGATAACCCAATTTGTTTTACTACTTTGAGCGTTTGTTGTTCACCACTTTACTCACGCAGTGTATGTATATCACACTCGTTTGGTATCGCCAGTAAAAGTTATGTTTGTCATAATTCAGAATTTCAGTGTTGCTGGATATACTTCATTATAAAGAAAACAAAATTATGCTGTGAAAATGACCGAATTTAGCCACTGATGAGAAAAAAAAAACACATGGTTACGTTCAAGATTGAACTGCCAAACGTTAAACAGGTATGTATGGGGTTCCATTTGAGCCAAAAATACGTCTATGTGTCATTTGGCAACGTGTTTATTTCAGATGTCAATTTAAGTGCCGATGTAAGTGTCGTTCTTAGATGACAATAAAATTAAAGAATGAACTCAAATGAAAGTTTGGCGGGTGTCGCGATATTGGGCGTAGGCATACAGGCGACACGTTTGGGGCAACTCGGACGCATTTATTTTTGCCCGTTCCAATCTCATAAAGTACGCATCACGCCCAGAGGCACTTTCGTTTAAGCCTTTCAAAATAAAACACGATGTACTGAAAACAGGTCACACTACAGCGGGAACAATTCACGACACTGCCGTTAGTGCCGTAATATACTCAGAATGGCGATGCAAACCGCGAAGCTTATTAAAAGTGAGTTCATGTGACTTCGGCATATGTAGGCCAGGTCATCGCTGTCTGATATATAGATAATCCTTTGTCGTGGAGTACGCTGTGAATATGAGAAATAATGCACAGAAATCGGGCACCTGTTTCTTTTCTCCATCAATTTGGATAATGAGCGTCACTTCCGCAGTACGTCGCTTAGTCTCTGTGGCGCTACAGGTCAGTGCTGCCACCCAGTGTTCATTTTGCAAAACAACATACTAATAGAATTTAGGAATATATATATATTAGACAGAATAAAACGATTCCAACCACCCAAAAAGTAACTCTTTGATGGAATGAAACAACAAACATTATACCTCAACAAAACACTAATTGTTTGATTTAGATTTTACTGCTTACCTCATTTGCTTAACACAAACACAATATTCAATCAAAGTGTTTTGGCTAGAGGGGCTGCATAGAATATATTCTTGTTAAAAACATTTTTGGGATGAATTCCCCTCTAAGAAGTCACAATGTAAGCACATACTGACAATTCGTCCAAATCTAAGCATTTTCCCATCCTGGAAATGAAAGGCTCCAATGGCTTGATGATCAAATGTCTCTAAAAGATTATCCTGACCTATAATCCAGTGGTGCGGGCTGTGTTAAGAGTAATTTCTACATTTTGATCTGCTCAGAATCCAGTCAAATGTAAATGCTTGGGAACCAACCTGAAGCTCGCACTCGTACCAAACACAAATAGAAGAGCAACTGCTTGTGCTGAGTGATTGTATAACACGTCTCCAAAGACAATCGCCACAATGGAAATGACAAGTAGAGTTTGCAACCGCAGTGTGTTTACCAGATTAGCTTCTATTTCTACTACTAATTCAAGTTTTCTTTATTTTTTCCGGAGGCCTGTGTATCGTGTGGCACCATTACGACACTCATAGGCCAGTCTTAGTACTATGACAGACATTGTTCGGTGTGTGGTGTGATGTGATATGTCGGTCATCTTGACATACGCAACATGCTCAAATAAAATCACCGTGCTAGACCAACATTCCTACTCGCCCGACCTGACTCTGAGTGAGCGCAAGGGGATGATTAAGGGGAGCATTTTTGAATAATTGGTCATTTCAAGATGGCTGTGACGATGGATGGCACTGTGGAGGATCCTTGAAGAGTGAGAATGCAGGGAAAGCGAGTTAGACATCCAGGTGGATGACTTTAAAGGAAAACTTGTAGTTTGGATTTGAGCTGTCTTTTGTGTAGCTGTGAAGTGCATCCATTTTTTTATTCATGTAAACATAGTACTAAATGGTAAATATGTTTTTTTTTAGTGTTTTAAGTGAGGCGATATTCTCCGAATAGTGTCTTGTAAAAAAAGAGCTAGAGTTGTTGCTCATTTTAATTTTAGGTATTGGGGGAAAATGTGGGAATAGCCCACAAAACCAACAGTTGGGAAATAGAGATGCATCTAAACTTGATGAGTTGAATGACAGTTTATCCAATGTGCCGGTTTATATTTCATTATTTGTCAGTCTTTCCATTTAACAGTTACCTAATATAAAGTTCAACCATTGCTGATGCACAACTTGACTACTATTGTTTTTTTGTGGTTGTTTCATGTAACCGTTCATTATTGGCTATTTAAATTCTATTTTGTAGATCAGAGTGAAGCATAAACACGCTTCTGTGTTAACCAACTACAGCCTACAAGTGTCCGCTTTGAAATCATGATGGGAACTTTGTGGACCCACCACCGCCAAAGCACATATTAGCACCCTGTAAAGAGAACCCACAAATCGAAATTTGTCATTCAAAACCTCTTTTCTTAATTTTGGAGAAAACAAAAGTACCACATTCAACTGCCAAAGCAACAAGGCGGTTAAAGCTATTGCTTTATGCTCTTTGTTCATTGTATCTGTTTATGTCAGTCAACCAATCACTGAGTAGTTTGGAGAAAATAGTCAAGGGGCGTGTACTTCTTGCGGGCGCTCGCGCCACATGCGCGCACACACTCACATGTAGATATCAACAAGGCTTGTACGCCGGTGTTTAGAATCGCTTGGAACTTCTACTTCGACACGCTAGAAAAATGAGAGAAATTGTGCATCTTCAGGCTGGTCAGTGTGGAAACCAGATTGGTGCTAAGGTTAGTCAATACCTGTTTCTGTTGTCCAAGTGTGTTACTGGTTTGAGATATTTGGTGTTCGATTCCCCCCGGAGCCTTCTGAAAGACGGGAATGATTGTCCATGGCTCCACGCAGGTCTTTTCTATCATAAACCTTGGTTTAATTTAAATACCTCGAAAGTCGAACAGTCACGATAGTTGTTCACACTCTGAAAGCGAGCGCATTTGTGTTGTCCATATTTCCCGTGAAACGCTTACTTCGAGTGTAGGGGAACATTGGATTAATGCTGATTCGTCTCAACATGTTTGTTTGAAGGCTTAAATGGCCAAATTAATGTAGACAACCTTGTAACTTGTATTTGTTTCAACTTTGGAAGCTGGCCTCTGTCAAATATGGCGCAGCGCATAGCATTCGACATGCTGTTGCATTTGACGGCTTTGATGTGTTTCTAGAAAGTGTCCTGTTGTATCCTCTACTATTTATTCGGGTAAGGATGAATGAAGGCTCAGGTGTAGACGGAAGACTTTTTAATTACAACGAAGCAAAACAGGAAGACTTGAAGAGCTCTCATTTACATTGCTCAACCGCACGCGCTGCGTGATGACGTCACGCATAACCACGTGATTCAACACAGACCACAAATACATAACATCTCCTCCCCTCTTACATCAGAAGCAGTAAATTCCCTTTTTCATTTTTTTTTCTTTAGACTCTTTAACTAGGTAAGAAAACAACAACTCAGAACATTTTTTTTTCCAACACCTTTCTGACCTACAAATTCAAACGATCAGGTGCCTTTCTTTCCCGAGTAGGATAGCGACGTTCTAGCGCTACAGCAGTCTTTTCCATATGACTAGGTTCTAGTACTGGTGCGCTCTCTTCCACAGATTTATCTGAACCATGAACAACAGCAGGGCTAACGGAATTTGCCACAGGTAAAGGTACATTACAGGGTTCAGGTAAACATTCCTCAACATTTTTGTCACAATCGATAGTCACAGACAATTCAGGGGTGCTTGGAGACGCCCTTAAAAGTTGGTCCACATGGCGGCGCCAAACACCATCAGCTGACTGAACTGTGTAGGAGACAGGTCCTGTTTGGGCAATCACAGTAGCAGGAATCCACTTAGTTTTGCCTTGATAATTCCTTGCGAGCACTTTCTCTCCTGGTGTGAAAACTCTGTCTTTTGCATGAATGTCCCGTTGCATTATTTGTTTCCTTGGACTTGCCCGAACAATGTCTTTCACTGCTGCAGGCTTAAGAAGATCCAAGTTGGTCCGTAGTTCTCTGTTGAACATCAGGCTGGCGGGTGATGTCTTGGTAGTTGAATGTGGAGTGGTCCGGTATTTGAGAAGAAACTCATGTAGTCTCTGGTGGAGCATTCCTTGTCCTTGTGATGTTTTAAGTGCATTTTTTTAGTGTTTGCACGAACCTCTCTGCTAACCCATTCGTTGCAGGGTGGTATGGAGCTGACTTGATGTGCTGTACTCCATTGACATGCAGAAAGTCTGACATTTCTTTTGACACAAGTTGAGGGCCATTATCTGAAACAAGTTGGGCAGGAGCACCAAATCTACTAAAGATTTCTCCCAATTCCTCAACTGTCTTTTCGGCAGTTGTGGATTTCATTATAGCCACCTCTGGCCACTTACTGTGTGCATCAACAGCAATCAGGAACATTCTGTCTTCAAATGGACCCGCAAAATCGATATGAATCCGATACCAAGGGTCCTGAGGAAAATCCCATGGATGGAGTGGTGCTGCTGGAGGATTGTTACGGGTTTTGTGACAGGATGGGCAACTCATGGCCATATGTTCGACTTCCTTGTTTAGCCCTGGCCACCAAAAGTAGCTTCTGGCCATCTCCTTCATTTTCACTATTCCACTGTGTCCCGCATGAAGCTGCTCCAACATTTTAGCACGCAGTGACTGTGGAATGATGACCCTCCTTCCCCACAGCAGACAACCGGACTGGACAGTAAGTTCCCACCTCCTATTACTGTAAGGTTTCAGTGTAGCACTATCACCTACTGAACGTCCATTCATGACCATGTCCATAACCACTGACAAGTCAGGGTCAGTATGTGTCGCCTTTTTCACTTGGGATGCAGTTATAGGCGCTCTTTCAACGCTCCTGAAGTAGAAGATGTCCACCGTGTTCGATTCATGTTTCGTGACAGGGAGTGGCAACCTTGAAAGTCCATCCGCGTTGCCATGAGAGACTGATTTCCGATACTTAATGTCGTAGGAGTGAGCCGACAACAGTAAAGCCCATCGCTGGAGACGCGAAGCTGCCAGAGATGGTATTCCTGTGTGTGGTCCCAAGATAGTTGTCAGAGGTCGATGATCTGTGAGCAGAGTAAACTTCCTTCCATATAGGTATTGGTGAAATTTTCTCACGCCAAAAACAATGCCCAGTGCTTCTCGTTCCAGTTGAGCATAGTTCGACTCTGCCTTGTTCAATGTCCTGGATGCAAACGCAATAGGTCTGTCCTCACCATTTGGAAACACATGAGAGATGACAGCACCCACTCCATAGGGTGACGCGTCGCATGCCAGTTGGATTGGTAATGACGGATTGAAATGTGTTAACACCTTAGACGTGGTTAATGCATTTTTAGCATCATGAAATGCTTGTTGACATTCACTAGTCCATTTCCATTTCTTGTCTTGACATAACAGTTCATGTAGCGGTCGTAGCAGTGAAGCTAAATTCGGTATGAACCTTCCATAATAATTCAACAATCCGAGAAAAGATCGCAGCTGACTCACGTTCTCAGGTGGCGGGGCGTCCACAATGGCTGTGATCTTTGAAGGTGACGTATGCAGGCCTTTCCCATCGATGACGTGCCCTAGATACTCCACAGATGGTTTCAGGAAGTCACATTTCTCCGTGCGAACTCTGAGTCCATAATCACGTAATCTTTGCAGTGTGGCATCCAAATTTTGAAGATGTTCTTCATCGGTTGCTCCGGTGCACAGTATGTCATCCAAATAACACTGTACACCACGTAATCCACTGAGAATTTGATCCATGGCACGCTGAAATATTGCTGGAGCCGATGTAATACCAAATGGCAGTCTGCAATACCTAAACAGTCCTTTTTGAGTGTTTATGGTTAGTATTTCACGTGACTCTTCCTCCACATGCATTTGCAGATATGCTTGGTTTAAGTCAATCTTACTGAACTTTTGTCCACCGCTCAGTCCAGCAAACAAATCATCAATCAGTGGGAGTGGATATTGCTCTGCACTCAACACCGGATTGACAGTCACTTTGAAATCTCCACATGTGCGTATTCCTCCATTCTTTTTGGGTACTGGCACAATGGGAGTTGCCCATTCACTTGTTGAAACAGGTTCCAGCACTCCACTTTTGACCAATGCTTCCAAGTCTGCCTCGACTTTGTCACGAATGGCATAAGGCACTGTCCTAGCCTTCATAAACACTGGTTTGCTTCCTTGCTTAATGTGTCGTTTCACTGTGATATTTTTCATGCTGCCCAACTCTGGTCGGAAAACCTCCTCATTCTTGTCAAGGATGGTTTGCAGTTGTGAATTCCCGTTTGACAACTGTCTGACTTCTTGCCAATCAAGACGTAATGCTTTCAGCCACACACGCCCCATGATTGGTGCAAAGTTTCCTCTCGTAACATACACTGGTAGCTTAGCAGTTTGACTGTTACACTCAACCGTTATATCGGTCATTCCTTTAATGTGCACTTTGTGTCCTGTATATGCCTTGAAAACAGTGTCAGAGGGGCGTAAAGGAACATGTTTCATGCACCGCTTGTAGATCTGATATGACACTAGTGATGCCTTGGACCCTGTGTCTATCTGCATTTTAACTGGATGCCCTTCTAGGTTAGTCTGAGCCCAATAGCAATCTGAGCTTTCATCTGCATTCATTATACGCACTGTGTTGACGTTCATTTCTTCATCAGAAGATGAGCATTTGTCATTTTTTACAGTGTACACTTTTTTTTTTTTATTTCTGAATTTGTCTTTTAAGTCCCGTTTCTTACTCTTTTCCATAGTTTTTCTGTTCCGACATGCTCTTTCCACATGTCCTTTCTTGCCACATTGACGACAGTCCATTTCTTTACACCAGCAGGTAGATGACCTGTGTTACCACACCTATAGCACGGTCCCGGAGAGCTGCTCTGACTGCCGGCAACGTTGTGCACTCTTCCTGTAGCATTTAGTTGCTGAGACTCTCTGGACGCCATTTCCATTGTAACACTGATGTTGATAGCCTTTTCCAGGGTCAGGTCACTTTCAGTCAGCAACTTTTTCTGTGCTGCTTCATTCCTTAATCCACACACTAGTCTGTCCCTTAGTGTGTCATTTAGCACCTCTTTGAACTCACAATGTTCAGCTAGCTTTCTCAAAGCTGCCACAAACATGGTTACGGACTCCCCCTCCTCTTGACAGCGCTTGTGAAATCTATATCTCTCGGCAATGACAAGAGGTTTTGGTGAAAAATGTCCAGTGAGAACACCCACTATCTCTTCATATGTTTTACTCCCCGGTGCAGCTGGTTGTACCAGACTACGAAGCAAAGTAAATGTCTTCGGGCCCATCACACTCAAAAACCTTGGTACTTTCCTTTCGTCCTCAATAGCGTTAGCTTGAACGAAATAGCCAAAACGTTCCGTGTACGAGCTCCACTGCTCAACGTCCTCGTCAAAGGGGCCAATCGAGCCGATAACTCCCGCCATTCTGCGCCTGGTTAATCAGCCTGCCACTTACTTGACTGTCTTCCTCAAAACTTTTAATGTCCGCGGCTTCCAAAAACCTTTTGCCGCCACTTCTCCTCCGCACTCAGCGTAAAGTCCTCCCCGAGAGAGAAAAAAAACAAAAAAAAAAAACGTCGCCACCGCCGGGGGAATGGCACCGACCAACACACGGATCCGAGCTCCGCGACCCGCAGAAACTCCCCCCAAAAAAACCGTCGCAGGTTCAGACGTCCTCGTCGCCACTTTTGTTGTATCATGAATGAAGGCTCAGGTGTAGACGGAAGACTTTTTAATTACAACGAAGCAAAACAGGAAGACTTGAAGAGCTCTCATTTACATTGCTCAACCGCACGCGCTGCGTGATGACGTCACGCATAACCACGTGATTCAACACAGACCACAAATACATAACATGTCCCATGTACTTTTATCATAAAGGATAGTTCACCGCTTGAAATAGTCTGTTGCATAATTTTTTTTCTTACTGTAAACATGTTTTGAGAAAATATACAGACTGTATCGTCACTATGAAGATAAAGCAACAGCGCTGCCCATTTTTTATTTTTTTTATGTGAAACTAAGTATGGAGGACTGAAAGTGCCGAAATTAAATACTCCATGAAATGTTGAATTCAAATTGTTAGTTAATTAAAGATTTACCATGAATTAAACGTTCGATTTATGAAATATGCAATTACATAAATACATGTGTAATTAATTAAATGACCAAGCATATGTAAAAATAAATCTATACATTTATTTCTGCATTAATTCTTTATGATTTTAATTATTTTTTGGTCCAGCGTTGCAGTGTTTCGTGGGTTTATTTTATCTTTCAAATCGCCCATCAGGTAGAGGGCGTGGCTAAACCCTGACGAACTCAGATTTTGTATGATCTGTCTCTAAATCTTGTCTATTGTCTTGATTGATCGGTCGAGGCTGGCATTTAGTTGTTTTGCTTGAGTATTCAAACCATCGCAGAGGTAAATGGCGTCACTCAGTGTATCGGAATATTTTCACGAGACACTCGGTTGGCATCATCCTTGACTTGAGCAGCCCAACCAGTCAGGTGTTAGGAAGGACCTGCCCACCAAACGAGTTTGACGTTTAAAATTAATGCATTTATCACTGAAACGCGAAACCATGAAATAATTTAAATTAAATACAGAAATAATTTCATAGGTTTGTTTTTACATATTATCATTGGTAATTTAATTAATTAATTTCATATTTAATTGATAAAAAAAAGATTTGATTCATGACCCCTATTTCATGGCGCATTTATTTATTTATCCGATTTTTTAAATTCCATATATAATGAATGAATGAATGAATGAAAATTAATGACAATTTCAAAGAATTACATTTATTGTATTCACATTGATTTAGTTCATTTTTGCACTTTCAGTCCTCCATAACTAAGGCATCGTCATGTTGTGTTAAAGGTAACAAATGGAATTAATCACAGATAGAATTGCGAAACTGAGGCCCTGTCTTTTGAGGAGTGGTTGTATCCTCGCCATAGGACTATATTAAAACATTGATGTGTTGCAACAGTTTAACAGTTTATGCTTTGGCTTTAGTTTTGGGAGGTGATCAGTGATGAGCATGGCATTGACCCAACTGGCACATACCATGGTGACAGTGACCTGCAGTTGGATAGGATCAATGTCTACTACAATGAAGCTTCAGGTAAGATACAATATACCTGAAATATCTTGTGGTAATAATTGATATACCTCACTGCTCTCAAAGGTGGAAAATATGTTCCACGTGCTGTAATGGTTGATCTGGAGCCAGGCACAATGGACTCTGTGCGGTCTGGACCGTTTGGTCAGGTCTTCAGACCAGACAACTTTGTCTTTGGTGAGTAGTTTTGAGGAAGATTTTTTTTACGAGATAAAAATTGAATATCAGGCAGTTTAATTTTCTCTGTATTCGTCAAGATTCTCTCCTGCAAGATAACTTGAAGTGTTGTGTAGCTCAATCTTGATGTTTCCTGCAGGCCAGAGTGGTGCTGGTAACAACTGGGCTAAGGGTCATTACACAGAGGGTGCAGAGCTGGTGGACTCTGTCTTAGATGTAGTAAGGAAGGAGGCTGAGAGCTGTGACTGCCTCCAGGGATTCCAGCTCACGCATTCTCTGGGTGGCGGTACTGGCTCGGGAATGGGCACTCTGCTCATCAGCAAAATCCGTGAAGAGTACCCAGACCGCATCATGAACACGTTCAGCGTGGTGCCTTCTCCGAAAGTATCCGACACAGTTGTTGAGCCCTACAACGCAACGCTGTCAGTCCACCAGCTCGTAGAGAACACAGACGAGACCTTCTGCATCGATAATGAGGCGCTTTATGATATCTGCTTCCGCACCCTCAAGCTCACCACTCCCTCCTACGGCGACCTCAACCACCTGGTCTCAGCCACCATGAGCGGCGTCACCACCTGCCTCAGGTTCCCCGGACAGCTCAACGCTGACCTGCGCAAACTGGCTGTCAACATGGTGCCCTTCCCCCGTCTGCACTTCTTCATGCCAGGCTTCGCCCCCCTCACGAGCAGAGGCAGCCAGCAGTACAGAGCCCTCACTGTACCTGAGCTCACCCAGCAGATGTTTGATGCCAAAAACATGATGGCCGCCTGCGACCCAC
Source organism: Idiotropiscis lumnitzeri (assembly GCF_059441095.1). Lineage (NCBI taxonomy): Eukaryota > Metazoa > Chordata > Actinopteri > Syngnathiformes > Syngnathidae > Idiotropiscis > Idiotropiscis lumnitzeri. Next base: position 41,955,243 of record NC_142391.1, on the reverse strand, counting down.
GCCAAGGTCGCTACTTGACCGTGGCTGCCATCTTCCGTGGTCGCATGTCCATGAAGGAGGTGGATGAGCAAATGCTGAATGTGCAGAACAAGAACAGCAGCTACTTTGTTGAATGGATCCCCAACAATATCAAGACCGCAGTGTGTGACATTCCTCCTCGGGGCCTCAAGATGGCCGCCACCTTCATTGGCAACAGCACAGCCATCCAAGAGCTGTTCAAGCGCATCTCGGAGCAATTTACAGCCATGTTCAGGCGCAAAGCTTTCCTCCACTGGTACACAGGCGAGGGCATGGATGAGATGGAGTTCACAGAGGCAGAGAGCAACATGAATGACCTCGTGTCAGAGTATCAGCAGTATCAGGATGCTACTGCTGAGGAGGAGGGAGAATTTGGTGAGGATGAAGATGAAGATGAAGATATGGCTTAACTTGATTCATCTTTGTTTCTCACAAGCAGTTTAGTTAATTTGAAAGTTATTTCAAGTCTTCCAGGTTTGACTGCTCTCAAGTCAAATCCAAAGTTTTGTGTGTGTTTGTGTGTTAATTTTTGAGTGTCTTTGAAACCTCACTGTGCAGATTGTGGCTACAAATTTTTAAGCTTTAACATTAAACAATCAATTTCCTCAAAAGTGTTTTTCAAACTGTGTGAAATATTCTTGGATCAAGTACATTTATTGTTAATACACGATTGGTACTGGTACGTAATCTCAGATTCGTGGCATGACTGAGTAGAACCAGCATGTCGTTTGTTCAATACCCACTCATGACGATGTCCAAGTATTCTTGAGCTAGATGCTGAACCCACATCAGCAAGTGACATGGATTGGCACTGATGGTAGAGCAAAGTAGAGACCTTCTGACAATGTAATTCGGTGGTTCTACCTGACACTAAAATTGAATATAACGCTTCACAGTACAGCGAAGCACTCTTGAGGTGGCAATGTTGCCTAAAACTTTTTCCACATGGCTAAGAGACTAAAGCCAGCAGGGTCCAGCTGCACACTTCCTCCAGTTGACCTTCCAGAATCCCTAAAGGCAGAATTATATTTTTTATGTGTGTCACCAGGACGTCCCAGTGTCTGGAGCAAATAAAACACAAGATTACTGCAGTGTATTGGTTATTGGCAAACGTTCCACCAAAGTTTTGTTCTACACTAACGTCAATTTATTTGGCTGTACTTTGTAAGGCTGTGGATGTAAAGAAGTACGGGTATGAGGCAGTGCTCCAGCCACTGATAAACGACCTAGTCCAGTTGGAAGAGAAATGGCTCTTTATCCCTGCATATGGAAAGAGAATCAAAGGCACACGAGTTAGTGTAATAGCTGATAATTTAGGTGCCCATTCAATCGGTAGCTTTTTGGAAAGCTTTTCTGGATCTCATGTCTGCAGATTTTGTTTGGGACAGCTCTCCGAATTTCAGGGAAAAGAAGTAAGAACTGGATCCTTCCAAGCAAGAACAAAACAGGAACATTCACGTCATCTACAAACCGCTACAGAAAGCCACTCTCACTGCTTCGGGGTGAAGAGCCAGTGTCCATTGACAAATAAATTGAAATATTTCCATGTTGCGTCAGGGTATCCACCAGATCTGCTACATGACTTGTTCGAGGGAATAGTACCTCTGGAGTTGGCTATGTGCCTTACTGTGCTGATAAAGAAAAAATACTTTAATTTGTCTGAACTCAATGACTTAATCAGACGGTTCCCCTACAAGATTGTTTTGTAAAGGCTACTTCATTTCTTGTGTGTAAGAAATTAGATTTGCAAGTAAAATCCACTTAACTTTGCAAGTCAGGTTAGTTTTATTTTCGCAAGTAATGTCTACTTAACTTTGCAAGTAAGTTAACTTGTATAGTTAGGTTGCATTTACTTAAGTAATGTAGTTAACAAACTTGCAAAATTAAGGTGACTTCACTTGCAAAATTGAAACTAACTTGACTTGTAAAATTAAGTAGACTTTACTTGCAAAACCGATTTCTTATGCACAAGAAATTAAGTAGATGAAACAAACACTGTCCTTGCCTTATAAACATAAATGTGTGATGCAAAAAGTTACCTTACATTTTCTAAGTAGATCAGCCACAGCTCGTACACTGATAAAAGTGACTCAGAGAATATGTTTATGTTACGTGAGTTAAATCAGTAAATTTAACAATAAAATTCTGAGTATAGCATTTTACTTGATAACGTCAGGTCTTTATCAGACTTTTCCATATAGAAAATACAACATGTTTTGAGTTATTTCTTTTACAAACATTGACTGATTCTACCAGTTCATCTTTTCAAGTACAACTCATAAGAAGCTTGTTACAGTTACGGTCTTCTATTGTAACTTAACCTGCGCAATGCATTCTGGGTATACGTTTTAATTACCGCAAGTTGTCACTAGTAGAATTTCCGGTCCGTGTCTCTTTTAGTCATCGGATATTGTGTTTGGAAGCAGATATTAATACGGAAAAAAAGTTTTTTTTTATTTCATTTTGAAATAGAATCATTAAAATTGAATTTCAGCTTCATTTTCTAGCTTGTTGTCTTGAACGAGGAAGGACAAGTCCAAAAACAGTTTGACTATAAATTCTTAATTCTAAAATGATAATAGAATATAGCACGAGACAAATCAAAATACGGCTCATATATATATATATTTAATTCGCGAAAGTTGTCACAGGCACAATTTCTCCTACTGACCAGGAGATGGCGATATGTACTGTAATGCTCCATCTCCAGCCTAATTCGAATGTCCGCAGAATACTGTACGCAAAAAATCAAGTACGATGATATTGATGAATCATACATTACGTGTGCGCGCACATTAGTAAATGAGAGCCATTGGTTGTGAAGTGAAACCATGATCTAAATCCGACTGAATCTGCAACATGCCACCATTGAGAAAGCACCCTTCAAACCTGGGACAACCGGGTTTTGCTCATTAACAGTGGGTGAAAAACACTGGCTGAGAGGGGCTGAAATTTGACTAAAAGTTACAAAATTTGTTTGCTTGCAGAACTTACCCAAAAAAGGATGTGCAACTAAATATTAAGTAAAATGTAAACTACCATAATTTTTGTACAGACCTGCTTCATATATATTTTTTAATAATTCTGTTGCACCACAACTCAAAAACAACGTTTTGTATCTCCAGTATTCCTATTATTTTCTTCACCTTTCGTTAACAGGACACCTGAAGCCCCTTACATACAACGGGTGTCTTGTGTAATATTATGAGAAGACGTCACGCTGTTGCCATCTTCTGGTCAATCTAAGAAATATTGTCGGTGACATCTTCTAGTTATCCACGACAAAATTTTAATACGGCCCTGAAAAGTGTTTTCATTTTGACTCATGTAGCTAAATGGGCTAAGTGTAATTCAAAGACCTCTCAGCATCGCGTAATATAATTGGACACAAACTACAACCACTATTTAAAGAAAGTGAAACATGGAATAGTATCATTCTATTTGTAACGGCGGAATTTTTCAAAGAGCTCTTGATCGCTTTGGATTGTGCAAGTGGTTAGGCTGAATTGTTTTAGCAGGTCGGACCACATATTTTAATTTGGTTTTAATCAGATCATTCCTTTAATTTATCCCCCTGCGATGCATCATCTCATTTCCGAGTGGGTCCTTGCTTCACATACAAATTACAATCAACAAAATGGTAATCCAAAATGAATAGCTTTTGATTAAAAATAAACATTTCGATTAACAATATAGTCAACACCTACCATTGGCGTCTCCAAGTTCTCTACTTTAAAGTTGAACCTAAAATGGATCTATACCACCTAGAAGGCTACTTTGATTGTTTCTCTTTCTTAAAGTGACGTGTCACATCAGGGGACTCAACCACGACAATCTGCCACGGATGAGGAGGGGGAAACTCTTTGATGTGATTCTATATTGACGTATTAAATGGTTGCTGAAATTATTGGGAATACTGACTTGGTGACAGACCTAATAACAACGGTGTACATTACGGGATTCGATTTATGCCATAAATATGTCGATGCGTTATTTGACAAAGTATTTTGTCGATGTTAGATGTCAATGTAAGTGTCGAAAGAATGCGCCGTTTGACGTTGTTGTGCTTTGCTACTGCAGTCGCACCGGTGTTGTACAGTTCTGAAATACCTTCCTCCGAGTCAAGACGTCCTACCAATGCGTCGCGCGCTACGACGTATGCGCACAGCAACGATGGTGATTTCATGAGAAGTTTGGAACTTTCTGTTCTACCTGTCGTTTGTTCGGTTAAACAGCCGTGACGACTTAATATTTTCGTTTCATTTAGTCTTATTTGACTTTTTCATTACTGTAGCGTCTTCGAAAGACACACGTCAGACCTCCATTAAATTATCTTTTTTTATTATTCTTATAAAACGGCTACTGTTGGCCGTAACCTTTTTTTTTTTTATAAATATTTTTCGATTTATTCATTTTTTATTATAGACCTTTGAATGTACAAAACGTATCGGTATAGTATATTGCTAATATAAGATATAAAAAATAACAGACAAGCCTCAAGAAAGTATCACAGAACAGTACAAAGAAAGTAAAAGTAATTAATATTAATGATTATAAAAAAAAATAACAAGAAAGAAATTGGATTAGGGTTTTTCAGCAAGGTTCAACTCCTCTACTAAACTCTAAAGTTTCACAGCATTTTTCTTCATCATGCATTTCAAGGATGCAAAGTAATAACACAGTTCTTTATGAAAAACAAAACAAAACAAAAAATAGGTTTAGATTTGATAATTGGCCGTAACCGAGGCCAACTCCGTGCAACTGCCTCCGTCATCCGCACAACGGATCCCTGTCAGTCTCTCTTTTTTGCACAAACCAGTCCAGGGAGTCGCGTGATACATTCGTAAAAGTCGGAAACAACACATCTCAGCAAAATAAAAATGTCAACACATGAACAGATAACCCAATTCGTTTTACTACTTTGAGTGTATGTTGTTTTTGACCACATTACTCACGCAGTGTATCTATATCACACTCGTTTGGTATCGCCAGTAAAAGTTACGTTTGTAATAATTCTGAATTTCATACCTGTCAACCTCGGCCAGTAGCAGCCCTTATAAATGATCAAGATTCCACTTATAAATCAACCAAAAACCTTACAAACCTTAAATTCTGAATTATATATATATATATATATATGTATATATATATATATATATGTATTATAATGAATTATTCATTATATTTATATAAGCAGGAAATGTTAAAATTAATTAGGAAACAGAATTTTTCAAGGAAGTTACAGTTACCATAGTGCAATAAATGCAAATATGTTAAACACGTGTTTATACTCATGAAAAAATTATCATAGCTGTCTGTGAATCCGGAAACATAACTTTCACCAATTCACTAAAGTGGTCCGCAGCCGCGAATGGAATGTTGTGCTCCACAAGGAAATGGCAGAAGAGGATTTCGGCGCTTGTAGTTTTGTGGGATGACGCTGGATTGGCGGTAGGGACGAAGTGCTTTGTCAACAGGTTGTGTGTTTTGCTTCTCGCCACATTCTCCACGTTCTCCCATACGTGCTTGCTTGCCTCGACGATTTTTACTGAATGTTTCTTCGATTGCAACACTAACGCAAGCGCAAATGCGTATAGTTAACGGCGCATGCGCATGTCATGCTTTATCAAAAATACAGAGCTTTCGCACACGTGGACGTTCCACCCACAGGAAGTGAAGGGTCAGCAGCTTCCTGTCTTCTCAAAAGCCGACGTAAACTTTTTTTTTTTTTTTTTTCAATAACATTTTTTTTTGCCCGTACAAAAGTCTGTATACGGTGTTCATGATTTGAAATGATAAAAAAACGTACAAAATACGGGGTAACCGTACAAGTTGACAGGTCTGGAAGCCAAAATTTCCATCTGGGCCCCATGAGGGTTTTAACATGGGCATATGGGCATGGGTTCCATCCAGTTTTGCTCCTGGGTTCCGCTAGGGACACATTTGTGTTAGCCCACGTGGGCTTACATGGGTTTTTGACCGAGCCCCAGATGGGTTCCAAGTGGGCAATTTTAGGTGGGGCCCAGGTGTGTTCCACCTGAGTTTGCTAATACGGGCTTGAACTGGGATCCGATTGGGCCTTAAGTGGGTTCCAGCTGGGTGAAAAATATGGGACCCATGTCGGCCACACTTGTGTTTAACCTTTTAGGGTTCCATCCGGTTTTGCTCCTGGGTTCCACCAAGGGCACATCTGTGTTAGCCCACATGGGCTTACATGTTTTTTTTTTTTGACTGAGCCTCAGGTGGGTTCCAAATGGGCAATTTTATGTCTGAACCACCTATGCCCCGTGTGTATTTGCCAATATGGGCTTGAACTGGGGATTTGAATCGTCGCTTTGTGGGTACCAGCAGGGCAAATTATATGCAACCCATGTAGGCCTAAGTTGTGTTTGCCCATTTCGGGCCCCAAGTGGTTTTGGTGGGTCACATGTATCACAAATAGAAAGTAAAATTACACCTATTTTACAAACTATCCCCCAAAGACCGCGTTGCTTGCATTCGCTCCATTTCTCACAGTTTGAATATGCTGCCTTCAAAAGACTCTGTAATTTTGAAAACTCCAACTTGAATCGACAAAAATCAAGCAATGGGGTAGAAACAACTTCAAATATACTTTGAATAAAGATCTTTCACAACATACTGAATCAACAAAATAACATTAATTAATAATGTTGACTTTGTTTATTAAAAAAAAAAATAACTGTGTTGACTTGAGACAGATATATTGCAGTGAACAGGCAAAAAGGCTGTGTTTAATCCAAATCATTTTCCCATACATAATTGAGAGCATGCATTTTACTCATTAGTCTTCCTTTACACACACGTTATTCTCGTTTTGATTTATGCATGGAGGTAACGGGACTGTGGTGTTTGTGGAACCAACGACTCTCACTCATCTGTTGTGGCTCTCTATGACTTTGACACGAATAACTAACTAATAACATACTTTAAAACTACTTAGTTAATTTTTCAAATGTAATTCTAAACTTGAAGATTTTGGTGCTCTTGTTATTGGGATAAATTACTATTTCCATAAATTATGTTATTATACATAAATATGTCAATTAGACATCAAATACCACTCTGAAAGTAAAGAAAAATGTTTCACAAACCTATAAGCCATTTAAAATGTCTGAAATGTAATGAGTTTAGGTAGGTAAAAACCAAAAAGCCATTTCTAGTATTCATGTTAAAATGTTGAATGCATTATTGGCTCCCAAAATTGGGTTTTATATTCGAGGAAAACCGGTAAATTAGGGTGCTTTACTTTCTTGAACTACTTCGGCCACTTCTGGGTCATATCCGCATCACCCGTTAGCTTGGCCATATTTTAAGACAAAACTGGCCCAAATATGTTGAGCAAACGTGGGCCATGTGTAGTATGAGCCACTTTACGCCCACACCCGTATCACCAAGAATGGCCATTTAGTTCCGGGCTCTTAATTAGATAGGTGACTTGACCTAGGTGATGTGTCGCTGTGTGCTTTCCTGTTGGATGTGGCTGACAATGCTGGACCTGCCACGTCAAATAGCTCATAGATGACAATCCTAGCTGTCTGGTATATTATAAAATATTATCTTGTCCCTTAAGGGTTATTAAGTCACAGTTGGGGGTACATGTAAATTCACAAAATATAACATCCAGCCTAGTTACATTTAGCATAGATAAATACATGAATATTTATTTCATCCGTTAATAAATCAATCAATCCTCTGTACTGCTTCTTTGTCCTCACAAGGGTCCCCGGGCGTACTGGAGCCTACCCCAGCTGTCTTCGGGCAGTAGACAGGGTACACCCTGAACTGGTTGCCAGCCAATCGCTGGGCACACAGACACA